>NC_073744.1:30517667-30823230 GCF_029784135.1 Toxorhynchites rutilus septentrionalis | reverse complement strand
AACTAATAGTCCGATTCAGATGATCGACATATCAAATTTAAGCCAATCACCTGGTCTTTGTGAAAAAAAAACCTCAATTGCAGAAAATTCGAATTCTGTTCTCGTTATTATTGATTTTATTCGTTTTTTATTGTTTTCATAGTCTCGGGACCAAGGGGTTATATATTTTTATATTTTTTATGAAAAACTGAGGATTTTTCAGATAACATATGTTGAAACCAGAGAGACGTTTTTTTTCGTTTTTGAGTTATGATTTTCAAAGTTAACCGATGGTTCAAAAAATCATTTTGGTTTTTTTTGGTGAAACCGGGTTGTAAAACGAACTCTGCGTATCCGAAAACATACATTTTGATACCAAACACGATAAAAACTGAAAATTTTGAACTTTGCCCCCTTGCACCTCTCCCCCTTCTGGTTTTTTGGTGAAACAGAGTTGAAAAATGAACTCAGCGTATCCGAAAACCCCAGTCTGCCAAAAATTGGGTTTTTAGCAAAAAACTCTGAATTTTGACCGCCTAAATTTTCTCAGGGACCACTGTGCGACGTGTTGGTTGAAAAGCAACCTATCACCCATAATTCGGCAAGTTTCGTTCAATAAGCAGATTGTTTGCATAATGTCAGGCGTTTTTATTGCTTTGGTATGCGAAGCACAACAAAATATGTCATAAAATACTTTTCCCATATAAAAATGCGAATTCTTTCAGGAGGTGATAGAGGATCATAATTGATGAGAAAAATCCTTCTACGCATATGTTCGAATTTCAACAACTACGGAGTTATTGAACTGTTTCTTTGTTTCGGGCTCTGTTTGCCTTGGATTGGCTCTAATCCAAAAATTACGCTACGTAGGACAGTTCTGTTGCTTCCATTTGAAAGATGAGAAAATTTTATACAGTTGTGAATGCAGTTGTGAAAATTCCAAATTAATGGCATTTTATAAGTGAAAAACTTAAAAGTTAGTGACTTTTAACTCTTTAACGGGTACTGGCAACTATATTGCCACCAACAAAAATATTCTTTTGCTGCACTTGGAATATTCTTTCAATATTTTACCTAGCCAAAACCTTCTAAAGGTGTCTGGCAATATCCCTATTGTTTTTTTGGGCTGCTAAAAATGTACGATATTAATTTAGGAGTCATTTTTATGTAACAAAACCAATATTTGGGAGCGCCGGTAGAAAATTCTGTTCAAAATCGTTGAAAATGCAACAAGTTGAAAGGTTTTCCACTGTAAATGTACTGATTAGGATTTACTATATAAGATGATGCACTTTTTTCAATTAAATGAATGTGATGAAAAATTCAATTTTTTTCTTCTTTGAAACTCAATATAAAAAAACAGGTTTTTTCGCTGCACTACAGATATTGTTTTAATTTTTACATAACCAAAGACGCAATAAAGGGAAGTGTTTTTGGGGTTAACGGGCAGTGGCAACTATATTGCCTTTTTTTTTCAACTGTTTCAATAGTTAAAATGGGGGGTCTCCGGAGCCGCATTGGTTGCGCGTTCGCTTAGCAAGCGATCGATCGTGAGTTCAAAACTCAGGGCCCTCATTGACCATATTTATATTGTTACAGAATAACTACGTCCACGTAACAATCATAAGCGATGGAGATCGATCCACGGTCGAAATAAGATCGATTCATCCATACAACTGTTCTTCCCTGCAAGACACATCGGGATGCTGTTCTATAAATAACTCAACAATGATCAATCAACTGTCTCCGCTGTCGGGTCTAGCTGAATAATGGAAGAACAGAAGGAAAACTCTTACGCCTAAATGGCTACTGTGTAAATGTGTACCATATGCAATGGTATAGAAGGGAATACTGTAACGCCGAAAAATGGCAACTGTGTAATGTGCTAATTATAGATATGATAAACATGTGACATGTACACGATTAAAATTCGGCTCTGTTACATCTAAAATGCTAATGAGCCTAAAATAAACAAAAGGGATAAAAAAATAGTTAAAATTTTTTCAAAAGTTAATATGTGTTCTTCCTCATGTAAGGATTATGTTCTCTGAAGTTGAAGTCGATCCTTTGCCTTGTTCTAACGGCCCTTTCAAGGATTAAATATTTTATATTTTGTTTTAAATATAGAATAACTCATTCTTAATTTTATCAAAATAAAAAAAATCATAATAAACATGAATGTTTCTATCAACCAAATTGAAGATCTCTAACCGCTCTACAATTCATCCTTTGACACCCAACTTCTATGTATTTATTTTCGCTGCAATATAGTTTTAAACAATTCCTGATGAATCTTCAAATACACCCAAACTAGCGTTGGCAGAAAATATTTCATCTTCGGCAGAAATAATGTGGTTAAATGAGCAAATAATGAGCTGCTTTAAAAACTTTAAAATGTTTGTATGTATGGGAGCAGACATCTCTTTCTTTTTTTCATCTCTTTTGGGATTGTACCAAAAAAAAAGTCCAAACGATTTTTTTTATCCCATTTGTTTATTTTAATCATTAGGTTCATCTAGCAATTCAGCTGTAACAGAGCCGAATTTATCGTGTCCATTTTTCTCACGTTGTATATTACACAGTAGCAGTTTAGGCGTAAGAGTATTCCTATCTCTACGATACACATTTTTATCTATTACACATTAGCCGTTTAGGCGTTAGAGTATTCCTATTCTATCGATAGACAACACATGTCGCATTGTTCGGCGTAAGAATAATCCTATTGTTCGAATGTTCACAGTTGGACACAGCGAGACTTTTGATATGAGGCTTCCACTGTTGTGTTTATAAATAGCACCAATTACCGATGAAGCAGATCGATCGTCTATGGAGTGAGAGGCTGGGATCACCATCACATGATGATTGTTGCGTGGACGTAGTAACTAGAATAACACATAAAGATGTTCGTGATGATTGTTCGCTTAGTAGCGGACACACAACCAATTACGCTACGAAGACCCCCTTTCCATACGTCCATACGATGTCAACAGGGATCGAGACCAAGGACAGATGGAATGCAAGGCTGTTTAACACGACCACGCTATCTACATAGGTGCGGTTGCATAAATGTGTGATAATATTACACCTCATTATAAAATGAAGTTGGAAAGTGTTTTCCAAGAGGAGAGCATAAAGGAGATCTATATCCATCTCGGTTTGGGCCGTGTATTGGGCAAACTATACGGAAAGCTTTAATACGTGCTTATTTACAATGTGCTTCCTGTTTCGCTCGCTCAAATTGATATTATATTGAAATAGCATATATATTATACGAATGATATACAAGTATTGGGGAGTAGCGCATTTATTTTTATTTTTAAGGTTCATTTAATGTAATAAATCGGGATGTCAAAACATGAGTTAAAATTAATTTTTGTCTTTTTCTATCATATTTTCTGTATCAAACATTTATTTCATGTAACGGAGAAACATGTTATTTGCAAGTGGTTGAAAAATCTTGAACGAGAATTGTGTCTGAAAATAATTTGATATTATAATGATGAGTTTTAGCTAGAAGTACTAGGTTTTTTTTAGTAAAAGGTAAATTCAACGGGGACGATTAGAAGACCAATCAATGAACAGTTCTGCGATTGGACTCATGAACTTGCGCTTAGTAAGAAAACGTGAATGTTTGAAGGTATTGATAACGAAAAACAAATTTTTGGGCGAGACGAAGTTTGCCGGGTCAGCTAGTATTAAATAAGTTTAAAACAAATAAGGGGCTGTCCACATACCACGTGGACAGAAAAAGTCCGATTTCAGACACCCCCCTCCCCCTCCGTGGGCAAGAATGGACATTTGTTGTGCCCCTCCCCATGTTGTCCACTTGGACATTTATGTTTTGCTTGGAAAAAATAATCGGAAAAATTGTTGAATTCCGCCTAAATTCAATGTTATGCTTGTTTCTATTCCCTATCCTATATTTTTACATTATAAAAATGTAAACTTAATAGGGAGGGATTCGATTCGTTTCTCCCAAACTTTAATAGGGATTTCTTCTCAATTCTTTGAAGAACTTTTGGAAACAACAACTCGCGAAGTTATTTGTATTGCTGTTTGTTTTCTTCAAAACACCATTTACGTAGTAATCACGTCAAAAACAATATATTCACGTTAAAGCAAAACATCACACTTGTATCTAATCTCAGACATTTTCTATCATAAACCGACGCAAGCTGTCTGAACTTTTCAAGTTTTCAATAAAATCAGACAATGAAATCAGAAGCATAGTGTTTGAGATTCAGTTATTGGAAGCCATCGAAGAAAAGCTGAATCTCGAAACGAGACAGCAGGAGTATAAAAATCGATATGGATATTATCAAGCCTTTGAGTATATGAACATGTTATGTTGTGCTTTGTAGGTTTGGCAAGTTCAACTCCTAAATTGCCGATCAAACTAATAGATGTGAGTCAGTGTTTTCATCATCCCATTAAGATCAGTTCACTATTACAAAATCTGTTTTTCTCGTCTGAGCTTCAATAACAAGTCCCCGTGTTTCATCAAGCAATAATCTTTTTTGGGAAATATTGAACTGTTTGGAATAATCATGTCGATTTGTAGGAAAAAATCAAAAGCAAAATATTCAAGACACACATTTATTCGATTCTATGTGCACATTTTTGTTCCACAATCATTCGTCATACTTCACGAAACTTGCAAACTACATCATCGCCGAACTTCTTTGTTTCCTCGTCGAAAAACTGTGTTCAATGAGTCGAAATTCTTGACATTATTTTTTTTGACGTAGGACTACGTCTAACCGGAAGATATAGGGGGGGAAATGGAAATCTAGGCACTGAACAAGTAGGAAAAAATGCAAGATTTCGAACGCTTATAACTCGAGCATTTCTCAATAGATCGCAAAGATTTTTGCATCAATTGATATGAAATATATCTACGCATCTATCATAACGAATAACATTTCATTTTTCATGAGATAAATAATTGAATAATTGTGAAATATCAAGCATTGTCAAAATGCCCTATGTGCCCATTTTTGATTGGTCCATTTTGTGTTCCTCAAATCGTACCGACCAAAACGGGCAATCAGAGCAGCAGCGAACCGTGTTGATCTGGAGTTCCCCGGAAGTTTGGAAGGAGTTTGGAGTTTGGAAGTTGTTCTGAGCTTATTGATAGTTGGGGACTTCCCTGATTATTCAATTTTCACCAATTCTTAAATTGTTACCAGATTGAAAGTACAGTAATTTACAATTAGTTCGACATTTAGCTAATTGGACGGACATGTGATGCGACTTATTTAGTTGGACATTTTTGTAAACATAGAGATCCAAATTATGACCCCACATTGAAAGTCGACACTGTACCACTGTCATCGCAAATGTTCAATTACAGGTTAAAATCGCCTCCAATGCGACACTGAGTGGCGCTACAGCACGTCGCATTGAATGTAATTTACTGTACAACATGTCACAAAGCTGGATGGGAAGAAATTTTCCAACTGTGAAAGCTGTGGCGAGTGGCAACAAATCGCTAAACAGGAAGGTTTAGCCGAACAAGATGGAGATATCGAGTGATAACAAAACAATAAACTCTTTAGATTGAAGATAATTTTGTGATCCTGAAAAGGACTTTTTAGCCTGCATGTGAATCCAACGAGCGAACAAATCGTTATGAATGTATTTTTTGCCATCGCTCCCTTTTAACGCTCATTCGTTCGTCTCGTTGGACTCGCCCCTCTGGCTGAGTCTGCCGATTTGTCTCTATCCTGTGAGTGTGTACCGCTAGAGTATAAAACACGCGGACCCCAAAAAAATATCTTATTTTCTTTCAAACCGTAAACCCGTGTACGGCATCGGCATCGTGGACGTAACAAAGGAGGACAAGTTAAGGGAATGGCAAAGTCCCACTCGAACCGTGCAGGTCTCCAGTTCCCTGTTGGTCGCATTCACTGATTGCTCCGCAAGGGCAACTAGGCCGAACGGATTGGTGCCGGAGCACCAGTATACCTAACAGCGATTATAGAGTTTCGGCCGTCGGAGTGCTCGAGTTGGCTTGCAAAGCTGCTCACGACAATCAGAAAACCCGCATCAAGAACAGAGCAGCTTCGGTTCGGCGCTCATCAAGGCAACAATTAGTTTCAGTGAGTGGCAAAGTGTTTCTCCGGCACGTCGCATTAAATGTAATTTACTGAACAACATGTCACAATGGGATGGATGGGAAGAAATTTTCCAACTGTGAAAGCTGTGGCGAGTGGCAAATGCAATAGCTAAACAGGAAGGTTTAACCGAACAAGATGGGAATATCGAGTGATAACACCAAACATAACACCAAAGGTTCTTTTCAGAACCATCAACATATCCATAAAGAGTAAACAGTAAACTAATCCATTTTTCAGGTAGATAGGTAGGTATTCACGTAGGAGAAGAAAATAAAACAATATATTTAAAATATATATTTAACAAAAGCTGTCCCCATTGTATAGTCCTACGTCACTCCGGTTATGTCCCCGACATTACCCACCCGTCTTTTTTCTTAGCGGATAATCAGGAGATGCAATGCTGATGATACGCGTAGACTATCATATCCTAGCCAAACTCTAAGAATTTTTGACGTGCTGTCATAGAAATATGAGGTTTTGCATTATTCTGGAAGAGGCCTTGACTAACTCTGAACGTTTATTCTAGATTGCTGATTCTGATTCATTTAGCAGCGAATAGTATTTGTTGGTATTGATTGCTTGGTTGTTTGGTAGAAGCTCGTGATTTTCTACGGGTGAAGACCAGCTTTGGAGATATCTAATAATGGTCCATTTTTTTTTCACTCAATATTGTTGTGAATGATTATATTTTCCTTCGCCTGTTACGATTTGCTTCAAACTGCGAATTTTCATTGCATTTATAAAGCGAGTTGTTGACGAAGACGCGATCCATTTAAGAACTCATACTTTGCAGCGTTCTACCTAATCAAGCATCACCAGGTGCTCATGATACTTGTAAGGAACCTGTTAATTGCTTTTTTGTTTACCGAGGACTATTCTTGATCATCGTCTCGATTCGATTATCATCAGTTGCGCACACAAACTTGCTGCGAAATTCCAACATACAAACTGCGAAGCGAAATTCCAACATACTTTGGAGGCATCTGAACACTGCCGATAATGGCATCTCAATTCTGTTCGATGATCATAATACATGATTTTTTAAAAATCAATGAAAATAAATCGATCACTCTCAGCTCATGTGCGATATTCTCAGAATGCAAATTCCAGCAAAGAATTCCAACGATATGGAGAAATACAGAATTTCCATTGTGCAGTACTTTCAGACAGCCTTTTATACATAAATACGGATAAATTTCCTGAGAATGCAGAATATCTTTCATATATTGTTGAATACAGATAAATATTTTTTTCAAAAATATTAATACTGTCCACGTGGATGTAATCTCTACCCCCTCCCCCTCACCGTGGACAAGCGTTAACTTTCTCGTAACCCCTACCCCCCTTAAAGGTGGCCACGTGTTATGTGGACAGCCCCTAATATGAATTAATATAAAAGTTTTTAATATGAAATTTAATTTTTGAGCAAGATTGTTTAACGGTGTGTTTAAAATGTTATTTTTCCTGAATAGTTCATTGATGTTCCAACAACTTTGCTGTACATTATGCAGTGTCAGACAAAACACTGAGACAACTGCTCAAGAAAAAAAAAGAGAAAGTGACAAAACTTTGAGAAAAAATAATCCAATTCAGTGCTTCAATCGATTTATAATTTATAATTCAATCCTTTTATAATAATTGATTTGCATTGTTAAAATAAATTTATAACATCTGTAGTTAAAACAATAGTCATTCATTAAAAAAATGTGTTTTTAGCATACTTAACAACTAAAATGGGTCGCGCGTATAATTGCATAATTGCACCCGCAAAACGTCCCTCGCAGGCAGCAGTCAACGTGGAATCGCACAGTACTTGGGACAATCCAAAACCTTCGTGTTGAATGCCCTCCACGACAAGCATCTAAGAACGATCACTTCAAGGCCTCGAAAAAGATCCGGGATGTTTACACATTTTAGTTTTTCATCGATTTTCTCAACTTTTCTGATAATTTTCCCAATTCCTACATTCGTATAACCTTCCAGTCATTCTGTTATCTCGTACTTCCTAAAATTTCAAATCGTTTTCCCTTCTAGGGCAAATTAATAGTACGAAAGCGCGTTTAGTGATACCACTGAACTAATAACAAGGTTCCTCGCTCATCGCTCACGAGAGCGTTCAAGTCATCTGTTGCCAAGAAAGCTCGCATGCATCGGCCATTGGTTAGAGCGAGCACACTAGCTATCACTTCCCGGGGGCGTGAAGAGCCAGAAAGTGGCACTCGTGAGCACCAAACACGGGTCACCCAATTCGCTGTCCTGATTGCGTAAATGAGTGTATCGTTTTACGTTGCCATGGAGCAGCAGGTTTGTTTGTTACAATTTTCGGACAACTATTTATGTGATATTTTTTCATTCGGTGAAACCATTTATTTGTGGAGTCAAACTTGTGATTTTCTAAAACCAATAAAACCATGTCCTCTGCGCGAAAATCGGATTCGGTAAACGTGTCAGACATTCTGCGGCAACGATTGCGCAACAATCGGTCCAAGGCCCGGGAGCAACTGCTGCCGCCTCCAACGCCTGGCAAAGCACCGGTGCCGGTCGGTACCCCGGAGGGTTCGAAAAGTGCAATCGCGAGTGAGAGTGTGGCCGGTGTTAAGGCCAAGTTGGGCCTTATCGATACCTGCTTTCCGGAGTGCGAAACACCCGCGGCGTTCGAAGAAATCACCAGCTTTCCGGATACGTACGGTCGACTGAGCTCAAAGGAGAAACTAGTGTTACTGTTTGCGGAGAATTTTCGCCGCCAGTACAAGGAGAAGTTTCCGCAGCGGAAACCTCCGATATTGGCACTTCCGAACGAGTGCGGCGTGCAGAAGTTTGTATGCACCACGTTGCGTCCGTCGATTTTTCTCTTCCCGGACCTGATTGGGTCGTGGGAGGAAATCGCCTCGTTCGTGGCCGATTACATCGTGTACGAGCCGCTGAAGGATCAGGTTAATATGGTAAGTAGCTGCCGGTTGGATATTGTTGCTCATTTTATAAGTGATCCTCGTGACCGGAACTCATTTCTGTCTGTTTATAGCAAGGAATTGCTAAGATGGCCGCCTTTTTGTAACCAGAATAGAAAATCATGAGCATAGAAATCATAACCTAAAATTAAAAATGAAGTGCTCCGCGCGATTCTCCAGCAGTGATTTTAATTGAACATCGTCAAGAAAGCTTCCGGATGGGTATCCAAACATCGCTTGCCAAAGGAAACTATCCAACGTAATCAAATATTAACATGTATGACTCCAAACATTAAACAATACGTGAGCCCCAAAAGCGCGAGCCCTGTTTTATGCTGCCTACGCTCGATTTGCATTGGTTGAGATAGAGTTGCCAGAGCCCCGGTTTATAGACACAGATAAACTCAATTAGATCAACATGGAATTATCAGCTGTCAAACTTTGCCATTGTTTAACAGCCGTCGCCTACTCAGTAAACATAAACCAGTCATCATTTTTTTTTTTTTTTGAAAACCCCGATTTCCTTTACTCCTCCCCCTTGGGTGATTTTTCGAGTTTCAAAAAGCTCAAACTTTGACCGCTTTGCGCCACTCTCTCTCAAGTCCGATTGAGCTGATATTTTGCAAAGGGGTTTTTTTCAAAGTGGTGAACATTTTTATGAGGTAACATTCTGAAATTCGAGATGACCATTTTTATTGGCACCCCACTGAACATTTTACATTTTGCTACGTGTAGGAACAGTCATTAAACTAGAGATGGGCGAGCGCTCACGAGCTGCTCATTTGAGCCGGGACGTCAGAATGAGCGTACGATTCACGGTTCTTTAAAAAGGAGCCGCGGCTCAAAAGAGAACTGCGGTTCATGAAAGAACCGTGTTACTTTCAAGAGCCGGCTTATTGGTAAAGAACCGTGGATTGTACGCTCGTTCTGACCTAAGTGGTGCGGACTCAATCCACTCATTTTCAAGCAAATTCATGCATGTTTTCAAGCGATTTCTTGCAATAAATTCTTAGACCACCAGAGATGCCAGATTTACAAATATGTTTGTAAATTTACAGACATATCTGTAAAACACTTTTTGTTTTTGTTGTAGACTTTTTGGATATAACAATATTTCACAGGTTTTTGAAAAATGAAAGGGCTGTATTCATCACACCAAAGATATTTGACTCACCATATGACATTTTTCCATAGTTTTAATACAGAAAAGTTATTATATTTAGTTTATATCAATATACATGACGTTAGACCAGCGATACTCAACCTGCGGCCCGGCAGTCTTTCTGGTTGGCCCATCTCGTGTGTATGAAGTTTGGAATTCATACACATAAGTACTTTTGCCCTGACATCATTGCAGACGAAAGAGAGGATACGGTTATTCACAATTAATGAAAAATTGCATTCTCTGCAGGTAACGAAAAATCTTGAACGAAAATTGTCTCTGATAATTATTTTTTGTTCTAGATAAGATTGTTTTGCTGAAATGCAAGGAGATTTATTGAGAAATAGTTAAGCTAGGGTCAGGACTATGTCTTCTAAGTATTAAAACAAAATCGAATAAAAATGTTCATTCTATTCTCAACAATCGCATTCTATTCTCAACAACATTCGCTTTCGGGTCTGCTTATGATGCAATATGGGTTACTGTTCGATATTGTTACCACAGACATGGTTCATGGCCAAGTGGGGATCTAAAACTTGTATAGCCTTGCATGGCGGATGGAAAATATACACTGTATTTTCTTATAAATTTCATCAACGACAAGACCGCAAGCCTTGGTGGATGTCCAATATATCAACGAAGAAATACTGATTTTTATAAAAAATAACAACGCGTATGTATGTGTATGTATGTACGTGTAGATCGTTGAAACATTTAAACACACTTACAACACATAAGTTATTAAGTGGTCCGAAAAAACAATTTTTTCCACTTTTTCCCAAAAATGACAAATGAAAATTAATAACTTTTGAATCACTGAATCGATTTAGATGATCGACATATAGAATTGAAACTAATGACTTAGTCTTTTATTAAAAAATATTCAACTTGCGAAAAAAATAATTATATTTTAGTAATGACTTTGGACTAGAGGGCGCTATAATTGTAACATTTTTTCTTGAAAGCTGAGGATTTTTTACATAACATATCTCGATATCAGAGATGCTATTTTTTTTTGTTTTTTTAGATATGATGTTTCAAAGTAATCCAGTGGTTCGAAAAATCATTTTTCTCCCTTTGTCCAAAAATAACTCTGCAAAAAATCATAACATTTGAACTACTGAACCGGTTTTGATGTTCGATGTATTAAATTGAATGCAATGAGCAAAATTTGAAAAAAAAATCACACTTGCGGGAAGGATTCTAGTAGCATAGTTCTAGTTTAGTCACATATGAATATTGATCGAAGACTTAAAACATGTTCAATTTACAAATTTATAACTTAAAAACGATAATTATAACATCTCTGATATCGAGATATGTTAGGTAAATAATACTCAGCTTTCCATAAAAAATATAAAAAAATATAGCGCTCCTATCTTTAAACGAGAAAACTATGAAAAACTAACTCAATCAATAATAACAAAAACAAGAATTCAATTTTTTCGCAAAAGTATCATTTTTTCAAAGAAAAATAGCTCGTAAGCTTCAATTTGATATGTCGATGATATGAGTCGGTCCAATAGTTCAAGAGTTATGCTTTTGTAGTGGGAAAAATGGGAAAAATTTGTTTTTCGAACCATCGATTAGTTTTGAAAAATCATATTTCAAAAACGGAATAAATAGCATCTTTGATATCGAGATATTTTATGTAAAAAATTCTCACCTTTCAAGAAAAAATATAAAAAATTATAGGGGGTGCCCCCTAGTCCGAAGCCATGAAAACATTAAAAAACGACTACAATCAATAATTACGAAAACAGGATCCATATTATCCATATTATTAAAGCTCATTGGCTTCAATTTGATATGTCGATCATCTAAATCGGTTAAGTGGTTCGAAAGTTATAAATTTTTGAAAAAAGTCATTTTGGGAAAAAGTGGAAAAATGATTTTTTGGGTCACCCTAAAATGGAAATGGGCACCCCAATGAAAAAATAAAAAAATACGAGTCTAATGTTTTGCGATAAAGAACAATATTACCACTTTTGACGAAGATCTGAGAACCACTATATTGATTTGGCATGGAATGGCTGTATATATATACAAAATACAATCTTACGTGCATCACGATGTACAAAGTATTAATGAATATGTGAAAATTAACGTTAAAAGACATTTCTATAGATCTGCGCACTTTTACATACTTTTCCACATTTTTAACAGACATTCACATGTTTTTACAGACTTTTTTTTAAAAATCATCTGGCATCTCTTCCTTCCACTTTTTATCGAATATTTTCAAATCGCAGGAGTAAACATTTACGTGACTCTGACTTCGTTTGTTTTTATTTCGTTCGGAAAAACGTTATGTCAAAGAGAGGGGACATTAAAAAAGCGTAACTCAGTGAAAGGCTGAGATGCTCTTTCAGAGATGCAATGGTTAATTAAACAATTGACGGAAAATTTTGTTCGTTCATTTTATTGTTTGAATTATTTTTGCCCCTGACAACTATACCTCTTTTGTAGTGTTGATTATCATAAGAAAAATAACACTCCTGATCGTTGGATCTCTTTTGACATTTCAATTGGATCTTTTTTGACAGCCGTTTTTATTCAGTCCGCACTACCTAGGTTCAGACGAACCGTGGCTTGCGGCAGTGCGGAAGAAATGTATTTTTTCCATGCTGCTTTTCAAACAGTTATTTATGTAAAATGGGAATCCAAGATGGCGGCCATTATAAAATGGCAGATAACAAATTTCGTCTAAATCCCATCAATATGGGAATCAAATGAAAGCTAGAACACAGTTATTTATGAAAAATGTAAATCCAAAATGGCCGACACCTCAAAATGACGGAATATGTATTTTTTTTCAAAGCCCCATCAATATGGGTATCTGAAGGGACTTGACTATAAGGACACAGTTATTTCTGTAAAATGAAAATCCAAGCGGCCGTTGTGAAATGACAGACTACATATTTTGTCAAAACCCCATCAATATGGGTATCAAATGAAAGGACTTGACTAGTAGAACACAGTTATTTATGAAAAAATTAAATCCAAAATGGCGACCGTTACAAAATGGCAGACTACATTTCTTCTGAAAACCCCATCATATTGGTATCAGATGAAAGGGCTTGACTAGTAGAGCATAGTTATTTATGATAAATCCAACTACAAGATGGCCAATTACTTTTTTCATGAAACTCCAGTATTTGAGTATCGGATGAAATGATTTAACTAATGTAATACTGTTAATCATGAAAACATTTCATTCGAAACATTTTAAAAATGTTTGGGATATAAAACGGGGAGAAAACTGTGTCGTTATCGAAAACTGCTGTACTCTCCCGACTGATAATTCGACATGATCAACATTATATGGCTCAAGAGAAATTAGTTCTAGTGATCATAAAAAAGTTCTGCAATGCATTGATTTCGGAGCTGGCAAAGCGATTTACGAATCTTGAGTCAGACGAATTAGTAACCTAACCAATACTGCTAGATCCTCGCTTTAAGCAGCAGGATTTTTGGGATAACAGAAAGTACAACTATGCACACCAGTCGTTGATAAGGACGCTTAAAATGACATCCATAGAATACACGCCTATGAACCACTAATGGTTGGTGATGAAGCGCGATCATCTGCATGGGAGAAGGATGAGGCATTGGTTGGCAATTTTCGATCCTTACATGATGCAAAAGCTGCTGCAATATCTTTTGTAGATAAATATTTAGCGGAAGTACATTTACTGAGAATACGCGACCCTTTGATTTGGTGGTATGAAAAAAAATCTATCTCTCCGCGGCTCTTCCCTTTTTTATTTGAAAATATTATGTATTCCGGCGACTTCAGTACCATGTACCATGAGCAAGTTTTTCCGAAAGCAGGAAAAGTTTGCAATGAAAGACTTTCATCAGATAACATTGAAAAGATGATGTTTTTGAATAAAAAAACTGAAGAAGATTATTGTGATGGAAATATATCAGAGAAAACCTTCAGTAAAGTAATATGTTTACTATTCTCTGCACTGATTGTTGTTTTAAACCTTATTTTTTACGTCTTTCATTCTTTACATATCCTAATAAACCAGTTCTTGAAAAGAGCCGTCGAGCCGCTCGAATGAGCCGGCTCTTTTCATTGAGCGCATGGCTCTGAGCCGCTCACTCAAATGATCCGTTGATTTAAAAAAAACACAGATATTTTGGGTTTTTGGCATCTGACGTTTGTTACTACATTACTAGAACACTTTCTTTTCACCACCAGAGTGCGCTCATTACCACCGGAGATCCGGGTGGGTAAATTACCCACGTGGTACCGAATTTGTACCAGTTCCTCTATGTGTAGAACGGCAGTATTGCTCTTCACTGAACTGCATAACTCAACATTAATTCGAGCATTGAGTGTTTTGCTCGGGTGAGGCGAATATGGCACTACCCAACGATTGTCAATGTCTGCGTTATTGTTTGCTATGAAATGTGGCAAGCTTGTCTTGACGCAAAATAATTCATCCGTATTTGTGGAGCAATTTACTCTCACTCTCTCAGATTGGCAGAAAACATTTTTTTAAACAATTGTTAAAATTTAAATAGAAGTTATTACTCGATGTTGTTTGAATGTTCATAAGACATAGACCTAGCCCTAACTATTTTTTTTCTATAAACGTCCTTGCCTTTCAGTCAAAACTTTATCCGTAATATAACATCATTATCAGAAACAATTTTCGTTCGTTTGTGGAGCCTATTTTCGTTAATAATTGAGGGGCTCAAAATGAAAGGAGTGTAAGTGACATCGTCGATTTCTCTACATCAATCCTTTTTTTCCTTTTTTTTTTTGGTCATAACTTAGATGCAAACACAGCTGTACTTGACAATGTGGAAGATAGGTCAGAGAATTACCTATCGGATTTCTATCTAACACAAACTGGAACGTTTTGACTTAGGATTACGTCTTTTGAGAACATATTGGGGTACAAATTGAAAATCGAAAATCAAGTGCATCGTGAAAATTGTCTAATTTCAAACGCTTATTGCTCAGTCATTTCATGATGCATAGATGAAATTTTTGCGTCAATCGATTTCGGCACTCCATAACATTTTTTTGTATTGAAGAAAATAATATAACTAACGAACAATTGAAAAATCTCAACCCCTATCCTATCGGAAATACCCATTTCTGATTGGTCGAAATTAACGACACATGCGGCGGGTCCCTAACGGAGATATCTATTACCTTTCGCATTTCAAATATGTCTTCTCTATATTCAAGTAAATGTTTTCACTGATGAGAAAAAAATATTATTATTTTCGGTATTGGTAATAATCTTAAATCACATTGGTGAGTTTTTTTTCCTTTATTTCATTCATACATATCACAGGAGGCATCTCGTCTAGGATCACAGAGGGCGGTTTTCATCATATCTTGTTCCTTAAGTATTTTTTATCTGATACGCACCATCCAACGACTGTTTACCATCCTTCCGTCATCATCACTCGGTATAAACTGGTGGAGTGAGAAAACAATACATAACAACCAAACCAAACGGCCCTTTTCAGGGCCACCAAAACATTACCAAAGAGTTTAACGATGTAATTCCTCAAACATATCCAAAATCAACAGATAGCCTAACGAAATCCTACGTCAACTATGCGGTCGTGTCTCGGACACAACCCTCCTGTGGCTTTTTTCAGTTTAATAATGAATGTTGCTGAAGAGAAATCGATCAAATTATTTACATCCCTTTAATTCTGAGCCCCTCAATTGTTCTTTCAAAAGCGTGTTTATTTAATTGGAAAATTCATTACCGTCTTCGCTTCGCAGAAATGGAATGCGAAGCTCAATGGCGTCTATGGAGCAATTTCACGCCAAATCTGCCGGCTGTTGACCCCACCCTCTTCGATTTTTTTTAACTTTTTACATATGATGACAGCTACCCCAAATAACAATTTTCCCTATGAGATGATCAATTTTAATTAGCACTATTTTTTATAAGGGCATATTCAGAATCTTTCTTACAAAAAATAATAACTCAAATTCCATTTGTCTGATTAAAACATGATGTACGAAGAAGGTACTAAAAAATAATGAACTAACAGTTCGGCTGAAAAGTTCTCAAGGTTGACGTCTAGATGGCGCATCTTGCAAAAATCTACTTGGCTATCACAAAGCACCATCTTCCAATCGATACGTATCAAAATTTGACAGCAATCGGTCGATTGGTTCGTGAGCTACAGCATTGAGAGTGAAGCAATTTTTGTTATTATGAAAAAAATGTTATGAAAAAAAAAATGAAAAATGAATTGGGCTTCGAATTGCATCCGCATCCACCGTATTCTCCAGATCTGGCCTCCAGCGACTATTTTCTGTTCGCAGACCTGAAGAGAATGCTCACTGGCAAGAAATTTTAGACCGATGATGAAATGATTACCTAAACTTAGGCCTATTTTTTTAAAAACCGAAAGAGTACTATAAAAATGGTATCGAAAAGTTGCAAGATCGCTATAATCGCTGTATCGCCCTCGAAGACAATTATGTTGAATAATAAAATTAAATTCCGACCAGCAAAGGGTACAAATAGCCAAGCCAAGCCAAGTTCAATAGAATAAAACAAAAATAATCAGAAAAATATTTTATTCCTGCATAAAACATCCCTAATCGGCATTAAATATACAGTAATCAACATCCTACCGGTTCACGGCCTATTCTCATGTCTGCCAAGTTTTTTTTTGTATAATTTCATCAAAATCGGTCGAACCGTTCCGGAGGGGTTCGACCACAAACACTGTGACACGAGAATTTTATATTTACAGCCATTCCATGCCAAACTATACAGTGCTCCTCTGATTTCCGTGGAAATGGATTTCGTTTTCCCGATTTCATATAAAATCATTTATCAGATACAGTTTCCATTCAATTTTTTTTCCCACTTGCAGGAAAACTTTAACACATTACGAACAGCTCACGAGTTTTCTCGCGTTCCGCGTTCCGTCTTTGACTAGGCGCAAATTGAGACGTGTATGGCGCGAGTAACTTGGCGCGATATAGCGCCTGTCTTTGTGACTAATGAAAACAGATGGAACGGCGCAAATTGCTCAGATGACGCGAGATGGTGGAGCGCTCGTGAGACACGACTTGCTCGACGCTGTGGCTGAGCCACAGTTCTCGTGCTGCTCATGCTAGTTGTGTTGGTTGTGGTGGTGAACAATCATGTAGCGCCGTGAGTCTGACACTGTATGGTTGTACCGGTCGGAAGGTTGTGTTAGTAAATAAATATATCGCACAACTCTGTGTGAATCAGACATTGTATGCGAGTGGCACGTCATTTACACTAAACTGCGTCATTTACACTAAATTTGCGCCTAGCCTAAGGCTAGGCGCAAATTGAGAAGCGTATAGCGCTTGTGAGCTAGCACAAGACGACCAACACGGCTCATGTGTACCACAAACGTAGCGTGGAGGTGCGCATATTGAGTCGCAGTTTGCTGTGGATTACGTGCTACTCGCATACAATTTCTGATTCACACAGAGGGCCTGATTCTCGAATACACTTCACGGTGGAAACGAAATAAACGGCACGCCATTGAACTACGTTTTACGAGTTAGTGAAGTGTCGAAGATAATGATGAGTTTTCTGGCACTTTTCAAATAAAAAAGACGGGTGGGTAATGTCGGGGACATAACCGGAGTGACGTAGGACTATACAAAGGGGACAGTTTTTGTTAAATATATATTTTAAATATATTGTTTTATTTTCTTCTCCTACGTGAATACCTACCTATCTACCTGAAAAATGGATTAGTTTACTGTTTACTCTTTATGGATATGTTGATGGTTCTGAAAAGAACCTTTGGTGTTGTGTTTTGACGTAGGACTACGTCTTTCATTTCTATACCGGGGTGTAAAATCAAAGTTTCGAAAACGAAAGCGTTACGCCGGAGACCGAGATTTTGAGCGTTAATAGCTCCTAAACAACTGAACGAAATGGAATGATAAACACTTCATTCGAAAGATAAAATATCTACGCGTTCTATACTTGTTACTTTTTGATCCAAAAACTTGTTTCAATAGTCTTAAAATTGCTTTCAAAACAGGCTATTGAAATCACCAATCGGTATATAAGCGAGCGCCGCTCGGAAATCCACTCAGTTCTAATTGAACAGCGATTGGAGCATGTTGTCGCTGTTGTGGTGAAGCTCTTCGTTTATCATGAAAGCGCTGATGAACGGTGTCAACAAGAGCCTGTTTGTGCACCCTAGGCCAGAAGGGAATCCATCAGGAGGAGAGTGATGCCACAAACGGTTCCCCGGGAAGACATCGCTACACACACATACACGCACGGAATTCTTTCCGTTTGGATGCCATTCAGCATCGAGAAAGTTCCGGAAAATAATCTGCCAGTTCCTCTGGGAATTTAAAAATACATTCATGTGAAAGAGTTTATTTGAATGTTTTCTATCCATGTAACACTGTGACCAAATACATTTGGTTTTGTGGTTTTTCAATCAATCGCAATTAACAGGATAGCTTCTGAAGATTATTCTTCCCCATCAGTAGGATATTTCCGTATCCAATATTGGATGCATAAAACCTTGTGCCTCCAACGTAACGCTCTCGTTTTCGAAGTCTCCCAAATATTCATTTATTCATTCATTCAGAATGGATTTAGATTCAACTTCAAACAAATGATCTCCAAATCAACGATAGTCCTACGTCACCCTTGCGGTTATACCATAGATATAACCCACTTCCTGTTTTTGTTATCACTCGATATTCCCATCTTGTTCGGTTAAACCTTCCTGTTTAGCTATTGCATTTGCCACTCGCCACAGCTTTCACAGTTGGAAAATTTCTTCCCATCCATCCCATTGTGACATGTTGTTCAGTAAATTACATTTAATGCGACGTGCCGGAGAAACACTTTGCCACTCACTGAAACTAATTGTTGCCTTGATGAGCGCCGAACCGAAGCTGCTCTGTTCTTGATGCGGGTTTTCTGATTGTCGTGAGCAGCTTTGCAAGCCAACTCGAGCACTCCGACGGTCGAAACTCTATAATCGCTGTTAGGTATACTGGTGCTCCGGCACCAATCCGTTCGGCCTAGTTGCCCTTGCGGAGCAATCAGTAAATGCGACCAACAGGGAACTGGAGACCTGCACGGTTCGAGTGGGACTTTGCCATTCCCTTAACTTGTCCTCCTTTGTTACGTCCACGATGCCGATGCCGTACACGGGTTTACGGTTTGAAAAAAAATAAGATATTTTTTTGGGGTCCGCGTGTTTTATACTCTAGCGGTACACACTCACAGGATAGAGACAAATCGGCAGACTCAGCCAGAGGGGCGAGTCCAACGAGACGAACGAATGAGCGTTAAAAGGGAGCGATGGCAAAAAATACATTCATTACGATTTGTTCGCTCGTTGGATTCACATGCAGGCTAAAAAGTCCTTTTCAGGATCACAAAATTATCTTCAATCTAAAGAGTTTATTGTTTTGTTATCACTCGATATCTCCATCTTGTTCGGCTAAACCTTCCTGTTTAGCGATTTGTTGCCACTCGCCACAGCTTTCACAGTTGGAAAATTTCTTCCCATCCAGCTTTGTGACATGTTGTACAGTAAATTACATTCAATGCGACGTGCTGAAGCGCCACTCAGTGTCGCATTGGAGGCGATTTTAACCTGTAATTGAACATTTGCGATGACAGTGGTACAGTGTCGACTTTCAATGTGGGGTCATAATTTGGATCTCTATGTTTACAAAAATGTCCAACTAAATAAGTCGCATTACATGTCCGTCCAATTAGCTAAATGTCGAACTAATTGTAAATTACTGTACTTTCAATCTGGTAACAATTTAAGAATTGGTGAAAATTGAATAATCAGGGAAGTCCCCAACTATCAATAAGCTCAGAACAACTTCCAAACTCCAAACTCCTTCCAAACTTCCGGGGAACTCCGGTTCGCTGCTGCTCTGGTTGCCCGTTTTGGTCGGTACGATTTGAGAAACACAAAATGGACCAATCAAAAATGGGCACATAGGGCATTTTGGCAATGCTTGATATTTCACAATTATTCAATTATTTATCTCATGAAAAATGAAATGTTATTCGTTATGATAGATGCGTAGATATATTTCCTATCAATTGATGCAAAAATCTTTGCGATCTATTGAGAAATGCTCGAGTTATAAGCGTTCGAAATCTTGCATTTTTTCCTACTTGTTCAGTGCCTAGATTTACATTTCCCCCCCCTATATCTTCCGGTTAGACGTAGTCCTACGTCAAAAAATCATTAATGAAAATTAACCTCTTCGTATCAAACTGGTATTCAATGTGAGTGGAAAACTTTGTTTTCTTCGTGTGATATAATAATCTCATACAAAAATTTAATCTGAAGATAATTTGATTTTATAATGATAAATTTAGTTGGAAACTAATCTCGCATCCAGATGTCGACACCGTACCGTTGTCATCGCGAATGCGTTTCAAACGCCACCGTGAAGTGTATTCGTAGTGTGTTCGAGAATCAGGCCCAGAGTTGCGCGATATATTTATTTACTAACACAACTACCCGACCGGCACAACCATACAGTGCCAGACTCACGGCGCTATATGATTGTTCACCACCACAACCATCACAGCCGGCACGAAAAGCACGAAAAACTGTGGTTCAGCCACAACGTCATGCGAGTCGTCTCTCACGAGCGCTGCGCCATCACGAAATAACCCGTGTTTTCTACACTTGATGGTTAAATCCTTGGTTTGCCAAAAATCTAACAATGCCTACCGATGGCTCGCCTTCGTCTCATCCACACCGAAGGAGACGATCTCAATTCGTGGAAATGAAGCGCACAAGTTTGCCCCAAAACGTGCGGATCATAATGTGTTAACATAGAACATATATTTGATACGGGAGAGCTAATTTTCTTTTTTAATTTTTGGATTGTTACACTTGCATTAGGATTTCAGAATACAGGTGAACTAAACAATCTGTAGACGAATCTGAAATACTAAAAATGTGTCTATGAGGCAATTATCGCGTTTGCCATTCAACCGAATACATCCAGTGTGGGATCGAATACGTGAAATGTTGCAATGCAGTTTATTGAAGATTTTTTGACGTAGGACTACGTCTAACTGGAAGATATAGGGGAAATAATGAAAATCAAAACACAAGAGGAAAAAAATAAAAGATTTCGAACGCTTATAGCTCGAGAATTTCTCAATAGACTACAAAAATGTTTGCATCAGTTGATAGGAATTTTTCTTGAGATAATCAATTGAATATTTGTGGAATGTCCTGCATTATGTGTCACATTTTGGTCCAATTTGTGCTCCTCATATGGTTTCGATCAGAAAGAACAACCAGAGTAACAGCGGAACATAATTTGAGTACAAGCAATGAATCCTCTCCACTCCTCTTGTGCTTCTACCGCCAGTCGAATTAAATAAATTTGACAATTGCTTTCCGAAAACATCATTCATGAGCATATGCCAAAGCCATCGTTCTGTATCGATGTATCGGTAGCAGCAGCAGAGACAGCAGAAGCGGTAGCGCCGGCAACGGCGACAACGGACAAGGAGTTTTAATTTTGTTGCGCTCATACACTAAAAGCCTCCGCAGACTGAAGACATTTAATCGGCCGATAGTTGTGTACGGTTTGGGCTAGCGTAAATACCGACCCAAGAGTCTGAAGTCTGCGGTGGCTTCAAGACCGCTGCTCCACGAATATAATCAGCAAAGAACAGGGGTATGACTAAAACGTCAAATCCCTCATATTGCCAGTGTACCCAATATTGCTGCGGTTCACTGACATTTTGGTTCTGTCAATTACTGTTGTTTACAACTCGGTCCGGTTATATAGTCGAATAGTGGCTAGCTTTAAACTCCATGTTAAATGTGAACACCTCCATGTGAAACCGAAATATGAAAATCGCTCATGCTGTTAGAAATAAAGCATACTATCTCCGTGATTTCAACGATTTCAATCCTCGCAAATGATATGTTGGTAAACAAATGACGCCATATTGATTTTGTTTTTGGGTAGCCTACATTCAATTGATGTCTCACCCCTGGCAAAGACCGGACTGGACAACCGTAATCGATCTAGCACACAGTGATGATATTGATACACAATTCAATGTGGCTTTAAGTTCACATAGAAAAATGCATTGGCAAAATAAGGACACATATTTTGACATCGCGTGAGCAAGAATGAATCCATTTGCGCTTTTCAGGACCACCAAACCTTTCACAAAAGAGGTATCAAAATTTATTGCGATTGCAGTTGCAGTTGAGTTATTAACTGAAGAAAAAGTTGATGAAGAGAAATCGATCAGGTCACTTACACCCCTTGCATTCTAAGCCCCTCATTTATTATTAACAAATAGTCGGTTCAAGTACTTGGTATGCTATTACTAATGACAAGAATATACATCTTCTGCAGCCGCTATAACGCGGTACACAATTAAAATGTAAGTTTACAATAGTTCACCCTAACTGATACGAGAAACTCAATTTAGCATACCGTTTCCTTTCTCCAAAAACGCAAATCAGACTTTCAAAAATTACGAAAAGCTACCTAAGTAGTTAAAAACCGTATATGTTTAATCAACTTCTTCCATGTGTGAGGCATCCTCGGTGTCATCCACTAGTGGAGGAGCATCTTCATCAGTAGTTGTGGCTGGAGTATCATCTGTGCTCATAGCTTCGTCTTTATCGATTCCAAGACTCAGCTTGACCATAAGATAGATGCGAGATGCGTGCACACCGGACTCATCCAGTGAGAATTCAGACGATAACAGCGCAGTTTCGGACAGTAGAATTACAAGATCCTTGACAGCACTATCATTTTTATCGGCTCATTGTCTATGGATAAAATTCAGCTTTTAAATTTATTTAAATGCGATAATAAATATATTTTACCTTGATGGCTTTTATGTGAGGCGACTATAAAATTAATGTTCACTGCAATGTTAGAAAGTAGAGTCAACCTTCCGATAAACCTTCAGCGTAATTATTACTGAATCAGCACCGGATACTAAGTCAAAAAATGAATGCGGAATCAAAACACGGATACGAAATCAAAACAATTGAAATAACATACACTCATATTAATGCAAAGGGGCTATGCAAAAACAGATTTGAAAATATATTTTTTGTCTTCTTATCTCAGTGATATTATTTTTCATCAATTATAATAAAAGGAAAACATATATAAAGATGAACGAAATTATTTCCTGTACATATTTGTAACAAGGAATGAAAATTTTTAAAATAAAAAAAATATATATTCATGAAACACATTGGATACACAGAGCTTTTGCAAAAATCACAAGCTTTGACATATATTTCAATGAACACTGCACCATTTGTAATTCATTGGGTATTTTATTTCAAAATGAACCTCTCACGTCAGGGCAATCGGTGATCTGGGTTATGTGACTTTGAGGATTTCATTGCTGTTACATTGCATTCGCGCAGGAGAATCAGGCCAGAGTGTAGTATTGGAAGGATGCAGCAGAACTTCCGGCTGCGCGATAGATCGGTTCAATATTTAGTTTGGGAAGCAAGGCATTGGGTGCGATTCGCTTGCGCTCATAAATGAAATTCATGCTAGTAAGTCATAATGAATATCTGAATATCAACAGTCGGGACGAAAGAGTCCGGAATTTTCTTTTTGGTTCTACACTCGCACGGCGAACGCAACAGGGGGTTTGATATTGAGAAATCATTTGATAATTTATTTTTCCACTTTATCTCTAAGTTGTCATCTCTGGTTTAATATTTTCCATAATTAATACCATAATTAGTTTTTCTTATTTTTGTTTTTATTAAATTTAACATTTTATTCATCAATAGCTTTGTGTTCTGTAATTCATTTAATAATTCAATAGTTACGAACTTATCCCTTTCGCTTAGCGTCGCAACCGCTACTGTCGAAAAAGCTTACGTTTCATCAATTACGTTTTTTCTTTGTTTCTTCTCTTTGTTTAGGAATATATGCAGAATCACATAGAATTTGTTAGTTTTCCCTTTCTCTCTCTCTCTCTCTCGCTCACTTTCTTACATTCCATTAAATATCCAAATAGGTTACTATGCTTTGTGTTTCACATTCTCAAAAAACTTTTCAAGTTTCTTGTTTTGTTTTCTCGGTTTCCCATCAGCTTCGCTTCCGGTAGCCGCCTTACACATTAGATGCCTTCTAGTCCGAACAATGTTGAGATTTTCTCTTGCCCTTACTTAGTGTGGCTCAGTGACTCAAACACACAAATAGAATTACACGTTTCGTTTTGTTTTGAGCTTTTTTGTCAGTTTTGCGTTATGCGGGAATGTTTTGTTTCTTTTTTTTTGTTTGTTTATTTTTTCCTGTATCAATTTCCTAAAGTGATGTGACAGCGCTATTTTTTCTTCTCTCTTTGGACTGGGTTTTGAGTATTTTTGAGTTTTACGGTTTCAGTTTTATGAGCAGTACTTTACTGTCCCGTTTTGTTTTGTAGGTTTGTGTATATATATATATATATATATGAGTGAGTATAAGTGGGAAAAAAATCATCGAGATCTTTACACGCGCGGGAGACACCACATATTTTTTTTACAAGAAATTTGCACCGAACGGTTCGGTTCCGATAGTGGTGCGTCTTGCGCTCTTACATATACCGTTTAATATTTCTGTTTTGTTTTGTTTTTTTTTTCTCGCGTTTAGCAATAATAATAATATCTCGATAACTTGTACATTTGGCATGTTTTGGGGGGCGTCCAGTCGGAACTGATTTCATCGCTCGATCGGACGATGAGCTGTTTCTCTCTCTCTACTAAACAATGAGTATTTACAAGAGGTTGTTAGTGATAAATAGAGTGAAGGGATAGTGTCCTTCTCTTTTGCAACCCGACGACAACTGGAAAACGTTGTCTGATAATTTCTGGAAGACGCAGAAATTATATATTCCAATATAATAAAAATTATTTATGAACAAAAATAATAGATTTTGTAAAAAATGGAAAAAATTTAACTACTTATTCGGTAGAGTTTGTTCCTTTTTCTCTCTCTCTCTCTCTCTCTCTCTCTCTCTGAGTGTATGTCTGCGATAGCGCTCTAATGATATAGTGTTTGCGTTTTGATTTAGACTGATCATCGGGAGAAGGGGAAAGGACGTTCCGAGGATGCGGATGACTATATACACAGATGGACGAGGATGCCATTTACTTCCGTCTTCGAACTCGGGTGCGTTCCTCGCCGCCGCTGCTGGCCACCGTTTGCTGCTGCTGCCTTTCGGCGCTCAGCTTGATGCTGTTGAGCAGGAACTTGAACTGGACGACCTGCATGGCGGTAACGTTCGGGTCACTGCAGGACTCCAACCACTTGAGAAACTTTTCACCCAGCTCGACGGCATCGGCGGAGCTTTTGATTTCCACCGCGAACTGATTGGAGTCCTCGGAGATCTCGCTCTTCACTTCGTCGGAGGGCAGTCCGTTGGAGGTGATCAACTCGCTGGGATCGTGGGTGCTGTTGTTACCGTTGTGGTTGCTAATGGCGGGGCTGACCGAGCGGCGCATCGACCCCGGGGCAGGGCTGTCCCGGTCTTCGTCGGTCTGCTGGAACAGAAGATTGTCGAGAACTTCCTTGACTTTGCCGTTGGTTTTTGGTTCCGCCGGGAGTTCCTCTTCGCCATGGGTTGTGGGTTGTGGTTCCTCGTCATCTTCGGGCTTTGGTTCGGATTTGATACTCGTCGATGGGCTCGGATTGAAGCGCTGATGATCGTCCGGGGCAGCAAGGTGCCCCGAGGAGTTGTTGTTGTGGTTCGAGAGATCCTCCGGTTCCGTTTTGAGATTATCTTGGCCGCTGGAACCGTTGATGTTCAGATTCATCGGCTGAGCGTTGTTGTTGAGTGAATCCGGGTTCTGTCCCTTGGTAAGCTGAGAGTAGAGAATGTTCTCGTACGATGACTGCTTGGAGTTGGCGTTGGTGTTGATAGTGTTATTGTTGGATTTGTCGCCGGGCATTAGCGAGGCGCCGAAAGTTTTGTACCATTGCCAAAACCAGGAGGAATTTTTGGTGTCCTCTGGGGTGAGGGACGGAGCGGATGACGGGGGTGTCGGCTGAGGCGTTGAGACGATTGGTGGCGTTGGCGTTTGAGTCGATGGGTGGTGCTGGAGCTGTTGGTGCTGCTGGGGTGGGGAGGAACTCTGCTGGGGACTGGAGGGACGCGGCATCGTCGAATAGAGACTGTTCAGCTGTTGGGATTTGAGCCAATACCAGAGCGCTTCGTCGACCGGTGCATTTGGATCACGACCTAGGGGAGCAGCAGATGATTGTTGTTTATATTTGTCGTTTAGATTAATACCATGGATCATACCGTTAGTAAGCTCGCTTTTTTGCTGCAGCTTGGCCAAATTGCGAACCGTTAGCGAGGGAGTCTTGTCACCGTTCGACTCGGACAGACTCGAAGTGCGGGGGCTCTGACTAGTATTGGCCTTGGGGCGTGCATTGCGAAGCGATTGGGCCGCGCTCAGTCCTCCCAGATTGGACATCGTCGTTAGGTTGTGATTGTTGTGGAGCTGCGCTATCAGGTTCAGATTGTTAGCGATTTCGTTGAAGCTCAATGCCAGCGGGCTCTGGGCCAGGCTGGACATCCCCGACAGGTGACTCAGGCTGGTCAGAGGACTGATGGCGGCCATTGAGAGATCTGCCTTCGTTGGATCCCCGTGTTTGCTAAGATCTGCACCGTATCCCTTGAGATTCATCTCTTTGGACTTGCTGAGGGCCGATATCTCGGCAGCTGTCTTAGCGAACGCACTGAAATCCGCACCGTGCAGTCCGTTCATGATGATGTCCCCTCCGGAAACTCCCAGACCTTTGTCCCCTCCGCTGAGATCGAGCCCATTCATCGGGCCCCTCGGGCTCTTGTAGAAACTGTCGTCGTATTTCAGCTTCCCATTGCCGAACAGTCCCTGCTCCAGCTTCATGCGCTTCTCGGGTGGTCCGTTGAAGAGTTCTGCTGCCGCGGCGGCCGTCAAGGCAGCTGCCGTGGCTTCGCTCGTCAGTTTGTCTGCATTCTCCGCTGACTGGCGGGACATGTAGCGCAATTTTTCCTCGTTCTTGCACCATCCTCGCAGTGTAGACTCCGGGACGCCGATATCCCGCGCCACCGATGCCTTCGATTCGCCGTCGTGAATCCGCTGAATCGCATCGATCTTATCCGTGGCCGTGAGATGCCGCAGTGGGCGTTTGCCTTTCGTTGCCATCATCATCTTGAAATGCGTCGTTGTGCGTGAATCTGTGGATAGATATAGGAGAGGAAAAGAAAGGCGACCAGTTAGCTACCTGTTTGACGCTCTAGAGTGGGGGTGGTTCTGTAGTAGATGGACAAAACTGCTGAAATTCACAAGCCGAGAAAAGTGCGTCTTGTGCGTCGGTCCGAAAAGGCTCCGCGCGCGCTGGGATGCCATGCCATAAATCATGTGCATTTCTGCGAGATCCCTCCTTCTTGTTTTTCTACCTACACTAAACAAACCTGCAGGAGAGCCCTGCCAGACAAAAAAAGGAACACGTTTCGCACAAGGAAGATATCCCCCAACACTGTACTTAAGCCCTGTTGCGGCCGAGAGTTCGCAATCGAGAGCGAGAAAAAGAGATCTGCAAAAGTTGCAACGTGCACTTTCACAAGAGGTCATGCAAATGTATGCGTTCCACCGTTTGACCGGGATACAGGCAGGCAGGCAGCCCAAGCCTGGCGCACATAGAGGTTAGGTTTTTTTTCCTGTATTCCTCCATTTGAGCGCACACACAAATCGACGAAAAAGAAAAACAATAAAGAGCGGGAGAATGTTGCCGCCCATCGTGAAAAAGAGCTTTCATTATATGCTGTACATATAGCTGGCTTTCTCGGGAGGACACATCAGCCTACTCACTCACTCATTCATGTTACGTCCTACACCCCCTCCCCCTTCCCTGGCGGGGGAGGGGGTGTAGGACGTACCCCCGCTGCGCTTTTTCCCTGGCGAAGCGCGATGCATTTTCTGCGCACTCATAGAATGTGTGTGCAGCGGAAAACATGTGTTTTTGGCAAACATGCGTTCCCGCGTCCCACCCGACCATAAACCATGGCATGTTTTTGGCCGAGAGAGTGTGAGAGAGTAGCGCAACATTCACTCACTCTCTTCCTGCGAAACGCTCGAAGTGCCTCGTTCGGCCAGTGCTCGGTTCGACTTCGGCTACGTTCATTCATAAAAATGCTGTTTTGTTTTGGAGCACACCACACACACACACACACAACATAGTCACTCACGGGCACTTGTGTCCTCGTCTAATGGTATTGGTGGCGGCCACCTTCCAGATCGCCACTTCGTGTCCGACTCGGCGCCTTGTTTACAATTTGCACATAAAATCCTGACTTCGGGACTGGTTGTGTGTGTGTGTGCGAAGCACAGCATGGCCACTGCACAAACGGGGACAGGAGGAGGAGGAGGTGGTAGTGGACAGTTCCGTTTGTTGGTTAATTTTGTTTTTCATACCGTACTGTTGTCACATAGCGGACGCGCGGCGTCTTCGGAGGAAAGGACATTTCGCCATCTCGAGTACTTCTTCTGGTCTCCGTCGTGGTATTTGTGTGATTTTTTTTGCTCGAAAGTTCAATAGACATAATGTAGGGGAGAGATGACCTGCACACATGCCGTTGCTGCTGTCGCTGACCACCCACCCTCCTCCTCTGTGTGTCGTGTTTTTTCCCATTCCTAGCCGCCGCAGGGGTGCACAGGATGAGGGCGACTATGGGTTCTAGGAAACCCAACGAGGCACAGAAGGAGAGCCGAGGAAAGTAGAGGAGAAGAATGATCGCCGTTGCCAGGACGAAGTTGAGATGATGTTACGAGGAATTGCAAGGAGGAAAATACGTAAAGTCGGAGGGAGTCAATCGCCCTATACTGTGTGTACGCTTTGGCCAACGTTCTGCAGTGACGAAGACTGTGCTGAATTTATGTATTTCTCGATTCTGATTTTTTGTTGCTCAGCGCTTTGTCCCCCGCTGCTTTTGGCACAATTCTGTTTTCATTTTTCAGCTGATATTTTTTATGTGTTTCTTTCCTTGCATTTTTGCCTCATTTTTACTGCAGCTTGGCAGTGAACTGTTTGTATGAGTGTGTGTGTGTATGTGTATGGGTGTCTTTTTTTTATTTGTCCCTCCATTCAATCAGATATCAGCAGCTTGTTGTGTCCGGTGGCAGCATCCGGAGGGTTGGTCGGGGTGATGTCCTTTTGCTAAAGCACATCTGCACCACACACTTTTGTCCCACAATCGATTCAGGATATTCTGTGCACGTCCCGACGGAACTTCTACGCCGGACAGCAGCAGCAGCAGCAACAGCAAGGAGGAGTAGGACGAGAGCGGGTGAGAGAAAGTACGGAACTGAGACACACCAACAGACTAAAGATGACGTAAGGACTGGACATCAGAGCAGCAGTAGTAGTAGAAAAAAGGGGTTAGTTTTTCTTGCTGCCCTTTTTTATATTGCTACTGCTTCTCGCATTAATTTGTAGAACTTTTACTTTCGTTTGTTGTAAATTATTGGCCTGGTTTTGTGGTGCCGTTTTTTTGCTGTTTGCTTTTCGTCCGTGTCGATGCACTAGTTTTGGAGTGTGTATTGGGTATGTGTGCAGTACCGTTTCCGGGCCTGATCCAGCTGATCGGTGTGATGAAAGAGTGAGTGAGGATCAAAATGGGGAACATTTTTCCAGTGGGTGGATGAATGATTATAGCTTCAAGTTTTTTTTTGACGTCTAAAGGGGGCAAATGAAAACTTCAGAAATCATATGATAATCGAAGCTTTGCTCCGTGGGAGTGATGGTCACCCCACAAGCTGCACAACTCACGGAGAATGAAAACTTTCAGAAACGCAAGTAATCGCAAACAGGATGTAGGCTTTGCAAGACCTAATTACAGAGAAAATGACAATACGGAAACCGCGAGGGCTCTCTTGATTTCCAAGCCAGGAAAAAACGACTAAATATTCCTCTCTAGATTCAACACTAATATAATTATTTTTAAAATACCCAAGCTCTATAAGTTGTCTGCACGAGTCCAGGCAGAGCGCGTTCGTCGTTAGTCTGAACTCTAAGTGAATTCCATGTGCTTTGGCTGTAGATTTTTGTTTGTGAATAGTGCAGTATGATAAAACTCCCCGATAATGTTTTTTCCTTGGACTCAAAACTTGACATATTTGACGCCATCAAAAATATTTACACCTCGGTTGAATGATGTACACTGGAAGTTCTCGAAGTTTGTTGAAGTCATTCTAGTTTGACAAATCGTCACTCAATAAGGAGCCTGCTGCATTTCATGTTGCATCTTATTCACGCTGGCTCAATATATTGCTGCTTTTTTTTCACGCTCAACAGATAAGTTATCTCTCTTCACTCGTGCACGCTTGCTTCACATTCACTCGTTTCATTCGCACTGTTATATTGAAGGGAAAGCTTCGTCGTTGCATTCGAAAGGTACAAAGAAAGCAAAGATCGAGCAAAATCCGATTGCTATCACCAACTGCGGTGAAATTTTTGCAAAATAACTTTAATTTGAGCTCTGATGGCGAATTAGAAATTTTCAGAAATTGATTTGTACATAAATAAATATCAACAGTAGATGAAGTATGAAGCATACAGACTAAAAAAATAATGAAATGAAAAGCGCTGCAAAATTTAGTATAACGCGTGGTGTACTCAAACGCTCCCGGTGCTAAAAATTAATGTGTACATTTTTGAATAATTTAGTAAGTACAAGTGACATGTTCTTGCCTTGTAATCACTGTACATCGCAATGGTGTCATTCAAAACAATTAGTGTCCTCAGAAAAGTTATGTATGTTAGCGATTTTAGGAAAGATTTCTGAATGTTTTTTTTCACAATTGGGTGATCTTCACCCAATTCAAACGAGTACACAATAAGATTGTTTATGGACAACCTATTGTACTACTTTCAAAAATCATCATTCACTTTGCTTCAGTTTCGAATCGTATTGTTCAATCAAGTAAATCTGTGAACCTAATGTTTTAGTAGACGGAAAAAGAAGAAAAAAAAAGACTATATGGAATAATGTTGAAACGATAAAACTTAACCAAGGAACTTATTTGAACAATTCCGAGTAGAATCGGGAAGATAACCTGAACATGGTATAGATGAGGACTTAAATATACTTCCAGAGATAAATATTTTGTGTCACAAAGAAAAAAATATGGATTTACGATTTACGAGGCTTAAGAGTATTCCTATCTTATAGATACAAATGTCACCTTTTACGGCGTGAGAATATTCCCATTGTTCGAATGTTCACTGTTGGACCGTCAGCGTCTCAGTAAATCAGCGTTTCCTTTCAAAAAGCTCGACGTTGGCCCCTATAGACCGACGTGGGGCAAATTGGATAAAACTGAGATTTACATTTACAAAAAAAAAAAAATTATTATAATTTATTATAAAATTTATAATAATTTTTTTTGTCAAAAATCGACTCTTGAGACAAAAAAACAGCAAATCCAAAAAAGGCAATTTTTGTCAAAAAAATTGTTTTCGAGATATCAGCAAATCTCCACGTTTCATGCAATTCGATGAAATTGAGCATAAAGTTTTTTTTGCCAAATGTCATCGAAGCTTTGACGTCTTTGCGACAATAGTAAATAAAGTCCCATTGAGTTGAAATTTTGCATAGGATATTTTTTCGCAGGAATCAACATTTTGCAGGAAGCCCCGCTTGAAATTTCGAAGGTCACCTTTATCCCATACATTCATTGGTACCCTATAGCGTATACCCTTCAACTCGCTATGGATGAATTCAATGATGGGGCTTGTTATTTGGCATCGGAATCGTATCAAAGTACTAAATGACGCAAGTAACCGCCTTCTTCATGCAACAAGTAATTTTTCAACCATTCAATTGTGACTAGTAAATCATTCTAGGCGCTCTATTTGGCAAGACACAAACTCCAGTCAAAACGCCAAAACAAAATATTCCAGAGTATCAATATCAAATTTCGAAACCAGAATACCCCCCGCCTTTGACTCCTCGCGGAATGAGTGAAGGACACTGTTGTGTTGATTGGCAAAACCACATACAACATTTGATGAGGGAACGAAAATCGCGCACGGCAACAGACATATGTTTGCGACCCTCGGAACCCACGTCTACAGCGGTTATATCCACTCGCGCGGGTCCGTTCGACCTTCGGTCCAAATAACGGACCCCCGAATAATTAATGCCCTAGCGCGAGACGACGACGACGACGACGTTCTCCCCACAGCCAAATTCCCGGAAATGCTAACCTGCGCCGAAAAACGAAAATGAAGCATGCGAGCATGTTTGGCACAAAGTCGAACGAAGAACACCTCTCTTATCCCTATTTCTTCAGCTTCATTTATGCACGCGCATTTCGCGCGCACACCCCCTCTGCCAGGCAGCCCCCCACCTTGGTCCCTGCCTAAATCATTATATTTCGCGAGGGCATATTTTTTTGTATTTCGACAGAAGTAGCAGCAGCAGTGGGGGAGGGATGGTGACCTCCTATTTCGCCGTCGTGTATACATAAACACAACAGTCGGAACTTTTGGAGCATTATCATCGTCATCATCACCAGCAGCAGCTTTGGCAGTCGACCATCACCAGATGATGATGGTTGCTTTGGGCACGGGGAGTAGGTATTATACCCGCGTACGATTTGAAGGACCGGCGATCTTTTTTTTCGGTTTTTGCTGAACACAGACTTTCTTGGAAAATGAGTCACAAACGGGGGCCCACGACGAGGAATCGACGGGGTATTAGAGCGCTCGTGAAGAAGAAAGAAAAAAACGTTTTGATGCATTAATGGCAGGCGGACTAGGATCTCTCTCTCTCTCTCTCGCTCGTTTTCACACAAGACACACAAACGTACGCATCGAACCAACAACAGCAGCAGGAGCCCAATATCGCACACTGCATTTTTTTTCTTCTTTTGTTCTCGTCCTAATCCGGTCTTCTCGTCCTCGGGACGGACTTTTTCTTTTGTTTTGCTGCGTCTGAGGGATGAAGCTAAGCCAAGAATAGAGGGGGAGGGGTAGACACTATTAGCCATAGGCAATAATGTCCCAGTGCGCAAGAAAAAGAGGCCGATGGAGATAGGGGCGGTTAATCCCGTGCGGGAAGCTGGGATTAGTCGTCAGGTATATCCCAGGTTAGGATTTGTGTATACCCCTACGGTAGGCTGATCAAATAGTTCAGGAGTGAAAACGGGACACGTAAGCAAAAGAACACAAAATGCTTTTTTTTTTGCAGAATGAGTGAATAAAACCGAGAATAAAGCCAAACAATCGAACATTCGTAGATTCACCTACTTTGTTCTCTTGAACGAATTTTATTCGTTCATATTCAGATGGTGGAGAGACTTTGCGAAGCAAATCAGGATTTTTAGATCACCCTTCTAAACTCGAATACATCGCGAGTAATCGGTTGTCCACCTTACTAACCATAGATGTAAGAAAATTGGGCGGACTCGATTATCTACAGTCTTCGATAACTTTTCACTGTATATAATCGAATCCTGTATATAATCGAGTCAAACAAATTTTTTTTTCATTTATTTTTTTATGCATATATGTTTTGTTTTTTGAATATAAAAGAAGAATTTAATTTTTGATTCATCCCCTTAAAGCCAGAAAACACCTTTCTCACATGAAAAAAAATAAATTTATTCAGAACCTCTTATATTTGATGAAAAAAAATCCTTCTACGCATATGTTCGAATCTCAACAATGAGAGAGTTATAGACCTTTTTTTCTGTTTCGGACTCTGTTGCCTCAAACTGGCTCTACATTAAAAAGTACGCTACGGAAGACGGTTCTGTTGCTTTCATTTGAAAGATGAGAAAATTTAGTGTAGGATATAGTAGTGGAACATCTAAATTAGTGAATTTAAATGACATTTCGGAAGTGAAAACTTTGAAGTTAGTAATTTTTAACATGTTATTATTTATTTTATATAATCGAGTCCGACCTGTATATATATATATATATATATATATATATATATATATAAATATATATAGTTATAGTCATGTTATAGTCAAGAATAACTGAGTAACTGAGCCTGTAAAAATAAACGAATTAAAAAAAAGGTTTGTCATCTTCCACATCGAATGTTTGTCTAATATGGAGTCGCGACTTTTTCGTTGCCTACATAATGTTCATCGTTAAAAAAATCATTCAACTCGTCCGTTACTGTCTGGCAGACACAACATATAATTAGTTTGTTTCAGGATTTTTTTACACTCTTGAAATTTGCTCGCCATTTCTGAAAATATTTGCAACTAGCTCAGATTTTTTATTCCTACTTTTTATCTCAATTAACATACTTCCTCTGATCATTGTTCATTAATCATCCAATATGCTTTATCTATCTTAATTAAAAGTGCTTTTTACGAATGCTACTTTCAATATCTCTTCACTCAGGGCTTTAATACAACCTATAGTGTTTCTCCTAGGAAGGCCTTCTCCAATACAGTATCACAGTACACAGTAGAAATTTTTCATAGGATTTAGGAAATTTAACCTCCTGTATTTAGTTTTAATCAACTAGACTACCATTCCGGCTCCTTTAAACTTATGTAATTGAGCCTGTAAAAGTGAACGAATTTAATAAAAAAATAGACTAGACTATCAAGAACACTACTAAAATCATCAGAAATAACAGAAAATTCAGTGGCAAATGCGTCGTCTTTTTCAACAAGGCAACACATGTTTGGAAGGCCCCCAACTGATCTCTGGTAGATTAGATTCAACGCATGGGGTTTCAAACTAATCACGCAGGACTTTGCTCCTTTAAAAAAAAATAAGAACGCCATCCATCAACAATACCTCTCTCGATAAAAGATCTAAGATTTCATAATTTCTTTAATCTTGTGTTACCATGCTCAAGCAATTTAGCATACTGTTTACTGTTCAACTGTTCAATTGTGTAAGGAAGTGTTTAGAAAACTTTCACAGTGAGGCTTTCAATATGGAATGTCAAACATTCGATTTTATGCCGATGACAGCTGTGAAAAACTTCTGCGAATACAATGAGTGGAATTTCAATCCAAATTAATATTCTAAAAAAAAATACACGGTGCTAAAAATTTTTCCCCTTATGCACAATTCTTGACCGATTTCGTAAATCGCAATGCATTGGTAAAACATATGACTAGTACCGTCTTCCGGGGCAAATTGATCACCGGGGTGATACTGATCACTAATGAAAATAAACTAAATTTTTTTATGATGTTATTTAATTAAATTTAAAACTTTTTTATATGACACGACCAATAGTTATCTGTAGGTTTTTTTTCGTTAGTGTTTTTCATCGAAAAACTTATTAAGTTGCATAATAATTTATCTTTTTCTGGACAGCATTTTCCATTTTCAAGCATTGTAAAGACACATATTTTCAACAAATCAAAACGATATTCATAGACGCGAAACATATTAATTCACACTCGTTTGATCCTTTACGAATTGGAATAGTAATCAGATAGTTACAATTACAGGTCGGACTCGATTATATGTGATTTGATTATATACAATTTTAGACTCGATTCTATACAGTTTGGATTTTTTTTTTAATATTTCAAATATGACTTATTTCAAGAAAAAAGTAACCTTTCAACGTTAATGTGAAATTTAAGTGGTTATTACATGTATAGTGGGGTAAAAATCGTGATTTTTCAAGATATTGCTTGAATTTTCACCAGGAATTGTTTATATCGATATTGCAGCCAAATTAAGATAGATAGAAGTTTGGTGTCAGAGAACAAATTGTGGAGTGGTTAGAGAGCTCCAATTTAATTGATAGAAACAATCTACTTTAATGTAAATTTTTATGACAAAATTAATAATAACACATCAATAATTATTTAACATTTATAACTTTTAAGTCTTTTACTTCCGAAATGTTATTAAAACCCACTAATTTATATGTTCCACTACTATATCCTATACTAAATTTTCTCATCTTTCAAATGAAAGCACCAGAATCGTCTTCTGAACTAGTTTGAAGAAACAGAGTCCGAAACAAACAAAAAGTTCTATAAATCTGTCATTGTTAAAATTCGAACATATATATGCGTAGAAGGATTTTTTTCATCAAATATGATCGTCTGTCACCTCCTGAGAGAGTCTGGATAAATTTATTTTTTTCATGTGAGAAAGGTGTTTTCTGACTTTAAGGGGATGAATCAAAAATCAAATTCCACTTTTATATCAAAAAAAGAAAAATACATGCAAACAAAACGAATTTAAAAAAAAAGGTTTTTTCGACTCGATTATATACAGTGACTGTGTATAATCGAGTCCGCCCTGTTCTATTAAAACAAGTGAGAAAAAATAATTTTACAAAAAAGCACCGTAAATAGAACTCTTTTGCTTGACGAGACAACCAATGTTGCGTCTCAGTTTTCTTGGAAACGGCTGAACCGAATTAAACGCAACGAGTTTAATTTGGCAGAAACAAGTTAAGGAACCATAGATTACAGAACCTAAAACAACACAAAACCCGCCTTTTGGAGTACCAAACTTCATAATATATATAATATATATATATATATATATATATATATATATATATATATATATATATATATATATATATATATATATATATATATATATATATATATATATATATATATATATATATATATATATATATATATATATATATATATATATATATATATATATATATATATATATATATATATATATATATATATATATATATATATATATATATATATATATATATATATATATATATATATATATATATATATATATATACAGTCAACTCTCCCTTACTCGATGCCTCTCTTACTCGATGGGCTTTGTTTCATTTTTCCATGGATTTTTACCTCGCTAACTCGATTGATTTTCGCGTACTTGTTTTTGTGCATTTCTAGCTGTCATTTCAATTGCTCTTGAAAGTGAAGACGAAGTGTTCGTATTATCAAGGATTTTTTTTTTCAAGTATGGAAAACCAGGGAAAACCTTTCAAGCGAACGATTAAAACGCTAACCATAGCGCAACGTTTGAGCATCATCGAGCAGGTCGAAAAGTATGGGCGAAAGGTGTCTGAAGTTGCAAAAGATTTCAGTATTGCACAAAGTACGGTGTCAACACTATTCAAGCAAAAGGAAAAATGGCATCGGATGGGAAAATTGAATGTGGACAAAAAGCGTATAAGGTTGGTTGGGAACGAGAAGCTGGAACGGTCAACGGAAATTTTTGTCAATCAAGCCAGAGAGAATAATTTACCTCTCTCAGGTTCTATTCTTCGGGAGAAGGCTTGCGAATTTGCCCAGAAACTGGGAATTCCCAATTTTAAAGGAAGTTCTGGATGGCTAAGTAAATTTTTAAAACGGCAAAAGATGACATTCCGGAAGCTATGTGGCGAGAGTGCCAGTGTAGATCTCAGTGTAACGGACAACTGGATTTCGCAAACCCTACCCAGTATAATCGCCAAGTATGATGCACGTGATATCTACAATGCAGACGAAACGGGACTTTTCTACAAATGTTTGCCAGACAAAACATTTGCATTTCGATCAGAAACTTGCCACGGAGGAAAATATTCGAAACAACGTCTGACAGTCATGTGTGCAACCAACATGGACGGAAGCGATAAACTACCATTGCTGGTCATTGGAAAGAGTAAAAACCCACGGTGTTTCAAAAAGAAGAAATCATTACCAGTGATATACGAGAGTAACACCAAGGCCTGGATGACCTCTATTCTTTTTGAGCAATGGATTATGCAACTTGACGAAAGATTTTCCAAAGAAAATAGAAAGGTATTGATTCGGGAATTATGTGTAATGGGAATGTATCATACTTATATCTCTTTCTCCTCAAAGGTGGTCATGTTCGTTGATAATTGTACAGCGCACCCAAAATCTCTCCAACCAAAGCTTAAATCGATAAATTTGTAGTTTTTTCCACCAAACTCTACTTCAGTAGTTCAGCCGCTGGACTTGGGCATAATCAAGAACCTGAAACAGTACTATCGCCATGAATTAGTAAAACGAAGACTGCTAGAAATGGAAGATACAACGGTATTTTTTTCCTTTTTACATTCATGTTATTCAGCACTCATACTGTATTCAAATATACTCTAGGACCCTTCAGATATATCGGTATTGGATGCAATTGAATTACTTTCACGCTCTTGGATAAACAAGGTTAAATCTGAGACTGTTCAAAATTGCTTCAGGAAAGCCGGATTTTCCATAAATGATGATGATGATATACCGCTGGCAGAATTAATGCGTCGTGAGCTTGCTGCTGTCGACAGTGCAGTACCATTCGATTGTTCATCGTCATTTGATGAATATTGCGAAATGGATCAAAACGTGATTTGCTGTGATCTAATGACTGATACCGATATACTGGAAAGTGTTAAAGAAGCTGAAAAAAACGTTGAAAATAGTAGTCCTATGGAGTTAGAGGAGGTTCAGGAAGTTTCAGCTGATTGTTTTGAAATTACACCTTCGAACGTTAAATCGAACCTAAAGAATATGTCCGAAATATTGCAATCAACTGAAAATGTTCCCGTGAAACTATTTGAACATTTCTTTGCGATTGAACAGTTCCTGCGTGATCGTTACAATTTAGTTTGAATTACATACATAATTAATATTTTCTTTGTAACCTAGTTCCTTTTCCATTTTACAATAAAACTGGCCTACTAAACAAACATCCTATGTATTTTAAATTTATATTAAAATTTGAGAAAAGAATGTATAATAGTACATGCGCATTAGTACATATAGGGTAAATGTTCTAATGCACAAAAACAAATCAATTATAGTAATATCCTGTATACGCAATGGTACCGATTATAGTAAACCCCATGAACCATAATTGGTTTATTCCTAATTGGGTCATATTTTTAAGCCCTAATATTGGGACACTTACCCTAACATCATATATTTGCAAGGGAGAGTTGACTGTATATATATATATATATATATATTATATATTATATTTTTATATATATAGTGACTTTCAACACTTTTGGCTGGTTTGTCACCTATACCTTCCATTTTGGAAGAATGTCGGGAGTAAGAATCGAACTCGTGATCTTTAGCGTGAGAAGTATGGATGTTACCACTACGCCAGATCTCCTTCACATTTTTCAAAAATAGCTTATTCGTGATTTATTCAAAACAATATGACCTTATTGACGTAAACCGGATATGTTCCCGATCAGGTGATTACTTTATGACCATAACCAAATCGCGTCATTCGACATATCGAACTTCATGATTTGTCAAAACTAACTTATTGGTGACCATTTCAAAGGGATTTGGTCACATTAGGATAGCTCGTACGGTTTCCGGATGACCTGCAGCTCAAACTTCAGATCGGGTATAAGAAAGGCTTGACTACAATTTAAGATGGATGCGATCAGATTGGGTATCCCTAAACCCTAGGATTATGATTTATATGACCATAGGTAAAGAAATCAAATCAGATTTTTCAAAGTATCAAAATGATGTATCGATTTATCGCTTTCCATTAGGATGAAGATTGAGCCCTCAAGGACATCCTGATTTGTGCCGAAGCCCATGAAAAACCATAGGTAGAGCTCCTGGCAGAAGAGAAATTGATTTTTTGCAGCACTGTGTTATTAAAAATGATGACAAAGGAATATTGTTTTTCTTCATTATACTCAAAAATACGGTACAAGATGATAACAAGATGGAACAATCAAAAATGGTCGAGAAAACGTTACGTTTGGTCAGCCTACCCTACGGGAGAACGAACGAACAAGTTCGGTGTGTTTGGTATCCAGAACACAATCTGACGCATCATCCCTACCCGACAATATTTCAGTAAAAAATTCGATCGATTTGGAATAGATTCAGTGGTCCCAGATATAGGGAGAGTCTCGGGAGAGCATCTAGTTTGTGTCGACTCACTGCAATCAAACCACCAACACTCGCGATTAGAACCCCTCGCAGCCAATCGCATCTCGCATCTAATACAAAACCCACCGAATCCCAGACATATCCTCGGGACACTTCAAAGCAGTGTCGGACGTGGATTAGCGCGTCAAACGCGCGTTGATTTCCTTCAACCGGCGGCGGCAGCCACATCGCCATCGCATTATCATCGTCATCATTTCGCCGAACAGCATTAGAAGGAGGCAAAAAACAAAACAAATAAAAAAAATATAAACAAATTATCCATCGAAAGCGAAGCCACTTGATGTCTTCTCGCGTGCGTGTGTGTGTGTATGCGCGTTTGCGAGCAGCGCTGAATTGAAATTCTAATGCTGCATGAAAATACCTATGCAAATTATGCTCTTCCCCGGCGGAGTAGGAGGAGGAGGGGAGCAACGTGCCAGTCCCATAATTTGTTGCTAATATAACGTAAGCATGCGTTTTTGTTCAATTTGCCAAGCGACCACGACGGCGGCGTTGGCGTTGGTTATGTTGGGCCCTCGTCATCGTCGTGTCTAGCGTCTACATAACGGCCAGCAGCAAAGGTTAGGGAAGGTGGTTTCACAAAAGTACGGCAGAAAAATATAATTAACTAGCGACCTGTTGCATGCGGGAGAATCCAATGTGCGCTGGCTGACTGTGAAACCTCGAGTGTGAAAAGGAGAGCGCATAGAACCCGTATGATCGGGAAAGGGGACGACAGAGAAAAGAAAAAAAACACCCGAAAACAAATAAATCAAATCGTAAAAATATACACATAACTTTCATATCACTCTACCACTGTATCTCGTCGGTTTTCACTCTCGGTCGAAGGCGCGCCTCCTGTCGGAGCTGGGAGCTCGGATCCAGTGCTGGTGGTGGGTTGTTGTGGGTGGGTGGGCGTTTGTCTGCTTAGTGGTTGAACTCCCATCGAAAACGAAGTTATGCAATGGCATCAACAATACGCAGGTTGGTTGGCTGCCTGGTCGCTGATGGAAGTTGTTGAATGGGAAGCTGAATGGTTTTCTTTCTTCGTTTTGCATCACTTTTCTTTAACTCTTCCCCCTGCCTAATCTAATAAGTATTACGCGCACACACAGAATAAAGCAAAAAGGGGGATACGGAGTACTACATCATCGATTGCGTGCTCCATTAGGATTTTTTTTGTGGCTGCAGTTTTTCTAAGGTTTGTTTCGTTTCCTCCCGAAAGTTTCAAGGACTTTCGGCCATCATCGAGCGGGCGAAAAAGGGAGGGTGAAAACGAGGGGGGGGATCAGAGGTAGAAATACTCAGTGCGATGTATTTAATGTTTCATTCACTTTGATCCCGCGTCCATTCGTATGTTTTCTTCTTCTCATTTTTTTTCAATTGACACGATAATTGTTGGATTCTGTTTGGGCTTCAATCGTTCAGATGTTATGTTTTCCATTACGAAAACTTGTTTACGGACATTCAAACCACGGGAAAATGTTGTATGTATTCCCAGTGTCAGTTTAGCATCTCCATGCTACACCAATTGAATAGAAAAACAACCGATTTTGAACCGCCCCTCGCTGGTTTTTCTTAAATTTTGTCAAAATGCACTTTAAAAAATTTGTGCAAAAATTAAATGTTGCATACAAAAATTTAAAATGTAAAAATTAAGATCATAAAACGGCTACGTGATAACTTAGATACTTCATTTTTACATGCTGAAAAAAATAGTCAAATCGGACCACTAGATTCTGAGATAAACGTACCGAATCTCAGAATCGCGTTGAAAAACGCGATTAAAGATTTGTACAGCAATGCAACTTTCTTTGAGGCGATATCTCAAGTTCTACTGAACTGATTTATTTCTAATTTGGTATGCACATGCTTTATATATCTCTCTATCGCAAGAACCCATAAAAATATTTTCGATTGTACTGTTTTTTATTTTAATTTGAATCGGCATAAAAACGTACAAAAATCTTGAATGTAGAAGTAGGCCAAAGAAACGCTTGTAACTTTTTTAAATTTGAATTTTTTTTTTCGGTTGATTATTTTTGTATTCTTTAAAGATTGCTAAACAAAGATTATTTTTTCCGGGCTCGAAAACGCATCTAAAAATCATGCTTCTCAACTGGAATACGCTCCCAAATATATTTTTTTATATGTATACTGTGTGAAATTTACAATTTACATAATCTTTATATACAGCGCGGAATCGATTATATACAGTTTCCGATTTCTTTTCACTGTATATAATCGAATCCTACATATAATCGACCCGAAAAAAAAATTTTCAATCGTTTTTATGCATTCGTTTTTTGAATATAAAAGAAGAATTTAATTTTGGATTCATCCCCTTGAAGTCATAAAATACCTTTCTCATATAAAAAAATCCGAATTCATTCAGGTGATAGAGGATAATATTTGATGAAAAAATTCCTTCTACGCATATGCTCGAATTTCAATGACAGAGTAATAGAACTTTTTTTTTGTTTCCGACTCTGTTGCCTCAAACTGGCTCTTCATTAAAACGTACGCTACAGAAGACGATTCTGTTGCTTTGTTGAAAGATAAGAAAATTAAGTACAGGATATTGTCGTGAAACATCTAAATTAGTGGATTTAAATAACATTTTAAAAGTGAAAAACTCCAAATTAGTAATTTTCAATGTGTTATTATTAATTTTATGCTAAAAATTCATATCGAACTTGATTGTTTCTATTAATAAAATTATAGCTTACTAATCACTCTGAGACGTACCAGCTGAAAGTCTCAAACAATAAAGAATGAAAAAAACATACTAATCGCTCTACAATTTGTTTTTTGACACCCAACTTCTATCTATCTCAATTTCGCTGCAATATCAATATAGACAATTCCTGGTAAAAATTCAAGCAAAATCTTCAAAAATCACTTTAACGTAAAAAGGTAACATTTTTTCTTGAAATTAGTCATATTTGAAAAATAAAAAAAAAATTCAAACTGTATTTAATCGAGTCCAAAATTGTATATAATCAATCACATATAATCGAGTCTGTATATAAACGAGTCTGTATATAATTGACTAACCGAGCTATAACAATTTTTATATGGGGCAATATTCCACGCCAAATCAGTGGAAAAACAACAAATTTTTGCGCGACGCTCTTCGATTTTTTTTTTAAACTTGGTACATATGATGGAAGCTACTAAAAATCATACTTTTCAAACAATGGAATACCGGAAATTGTTTAAGTTTTCATTTAAAAATGTCGAACAAACTTTAAAAAAATATTTTGGAAATTAAAAATCATTTCCTTCGAAAACATGTTTTATTTTTAAATTCTCAATAAATTGGCATTTTGTAGGTTTTAAGTTAAATTTTTTGCAGAAAAAGTTCTGCAAAAAATCTGACTCGAAAACTATAAGATCTTCAAAATTTTGGTTAGTGAATGAAATATGAGAAATTGTTTAAGTTTTCATCAAAACATATCGAAAAATAAAAAAAAATGGGTGGGTTCTATCTACGATTTAACCGCAAGGTTGACGTGGGACTACCGTTGGCTTATAGATTTTTTTGTTTTTATTGAATGAATGAAACAATTTTCGAATTCAATTGAATTCAACATATTTGCTGTGTAAGTAAAGAATTTGAACGAACGCCATGCAATATAAGGCACCTTGGTTTTGATGGTTGTGTTAGGGAACACATGTCGGTGAGATCAAGTTCCCCCAACTTGCATGTATTTGCAATGCCAATTTCCTCAGATACCTTGGTTTTGATGGCTGTCTTGGGGAAACCGTAAATCGGGCCAATCAAAACGGAGCAGTTAGGGCGTTTAGGCAGCGTTTGAAATTTTACAGTTATTCAATTGCTTATCTCAGGAAAAATAACATTTAATCAATTGTGCTTTTGATAGATGCGTAGAAATATTTCCTATCAATTGATGCGAACATCTTTTCTATATATTAAGAAATGTTCGAGTAATAAGTATTCGAAATCTTGAATTTTTTCCTGCATGTTCTGTGTTTAGTTTTTCATTGTACCTTCCATGTATTCTGGTTAGACGTAGTCCTACTTCAAAAAAATATTTTGAAAGTGAAAATTCATTTTTCTTAAAAACTTGTTTTATTTGTAATTAAAAAAATATGTAAAATTATGTAAATAGCCCAGACAAGTACCAACAAGTCATCCATACATCGGAAAAAGATCACCACTACAGGGAAAACGTTTTTCTAACAACAACTTTTCCAAGTTTTCTTCGAAAAATCACTACTAATGTTTTACTCGTAACATTGTTGTGTGTAAATTATTGCGATTGAAGCGTTCTGCAAACTTTCCTCTGTTTAGAAACACGTCAAGAATATGTCAAACGCGAGAATTTACACACAAAAATGTGAAGAGTAAAACATTAGTTTTCCGGGAGTCTCCATTCAAAAATACCCTATATTCCAGGAAGTAAAACATAAAATATGGAAAGTTGATGTCTTCTACAAAAGTCCATATTTCAACAAGATCTAATGTTTTGTCGAATACTCTATAGCGCTATCTTGACTTTAAACAAAATAAGGATAATTTGTAATTTTTTTTAGAGAAAACATGAAAAAGTTTTTGTTAGAGAAACTTTTTCCCTGTAACAAAGTGCCCATCTTCCGATGTATGGATGACTTGTTGGTAACTACTTGTTGGCTATTCGTATTTTTTTTTTCAAGAATGTAAGAAAGCACGTTTTTAAGAAAAAATAATTTCAATCTTCAAAATATTTTTTTCATGTTTTTTTTTTAAATTTTTGTTGGTATTTTTACATAAAAATTTAGACATTTTTTGTCAATTTAAGAAAATGCGTTTAAAAAAAAATTATTTCTATTTTCAAAATATTTTTTTTCAGCGTATTTTTTAAAACTTTTGTTGGTATTTTTGCAAGAAAATTTAGACATTTTATACAATCTCATATAATTATTCAACCAAAATTTTGTAGGTATTATGTAGGTTTGTTATGTATATTTTTCAGTAAGACACTTTTGTTAAAAATTAAGAAAAAAAAACTTTGGCCCTTTACAAAAAGTAGTCTATTTTTTTCTAGATTTCATTCTATGAACAATGTTAAAGGTAGAGGATAGAGAAAGTATTGCAAATGGATAGAGAAAGTATTGCAAATGGATAGAGAAAGTATTGCAATTTAAGCTCATCCCGTTTTCAATTTAATGTGTATAAACGAGCTATTCGCGATTCATGATACATTAGACATCCAGCTAGCATCCAGATAACAGCGAGTCTCTGCAAATGACCTTTCTCACGGCCAATTTGGACTGAACTGAGAAATTTTATAGTCTTCATAATTCAAACCACGGTCATCATTATTATTCAAGTGAAAGTCGCGTTCCAGCTAGCAGGCAGCAGTCTCTCCCTTTGCTGATGTCAGACACAGCTGTTTTGCTTGATACAAGGGTAGAATAGAATATAGATATCGCACACAGTGGTGCAATTTTGATCAGTGGAGACACCGCGTCGTTTCTCATCTGGTGGAGAGTGGTTCTGTATTTTTGCACCACATCATTGCTACATCTGTACTGGAGTGTAAGTTCAAAAATTTAAAAACGAGATTTTTTTCGCCTCAGAATGCGTTCTCGGAACATGCGCGAAGTAAGCATAGTGCAGAGCTTGCCCAGACTGACAGAAGCACGCGCGTACGAATGGTTGATGTTTTGCGTTATCAATTTTTTTTCTCTATAATAGTGACTTTCAACACATTTTGACTGGTTCGTCATTTTTGCTTCCATTTTTGGAAAAATGTCGGGAGTGAGGATTGAACTCGTGACCTTTAGCGTGAGAGGTATAGATGTTACCACTACGCCAGATCGCCTCCACATCTTGCGCTATCAAATAGATAACAGTGAACATTGAGACAATGAGAACACAAATCTCGTGCGTCTACAAAACCACGCAAACCCATCGTTCCTTTTCATGACCACCAAAACTTTCGACTAAAGAATTATTTTTTCAAGATTTTGATGGATTCTAAAATAGTATCTGAAGTAATAAAAAGGAAGTTTCACAGTTTTTTGCTGTGGAGGCGATCTGGCGTAGTGGTAACATCTATACCTCTCACGCTAAAGGTCACGAGTTCAATCCTCACTCCCGACATTCTTCCAAAAATGGAAGTAAAAGTGACGAACCAGCCAAATTGAGTTGAAAATCACTATAACACAGATAAAAAAAACAGTTTTTTGCTGGGAGAGAGCTTTTGTGAATTTGGGTGCGTGTTCGAATTTATTGTTGTAATGATGATGATGTTTTGAATTACAGAGATTTAGCAAACTCTTAGACTTTCTCAGTTCATTAGCCAATTTGCTCGGAATGGAAAACTAAACCAAACGATCAGTATTGAGGACGGCCTTTTGGAAAGCCTCGCTACTGCTGCCATTTGGTCGCTAGCAGGATAACTGATAAATCGTGAATGATTGAGTGTTCTTTGGAGCAAACGTTCACGCCCCTCACTCAGGAAAGAAATTCATTCATCAGTGCTACTAAATGTTTTTACCAAAAAGTTTCATTCTTGAATTCCTATAATCTTTTTTTATCGACGGTTACAAATTCGATTTCGCATTTCGTCCTACGCTAGTAATGCGATCGTGTCGTTATGCTGGCAGACGGGTATTTCGATTTTCCGAGCGAACTAATTATATTTTAAAAGAAATGTACGATAAATCCATGAAATCACGACGCGAATTGCGAACAGCATCTAGGATCGGATTGTGCACTGGTAAGCTGTTATACTGTTATACTCGCATCGGTAAAGCAGTTTTGTTTTGATTTCGGTGACATACAATCCGATCGTTGTATGGACAATCGGCTAACTTTCATGCAAGCAGGTAAGAAATGCATCCAATGTAGGATGCATTGTAGGATTATTTTACACCAAATATTGTATATCCGTTTAAAAAGCGGAAATCCATATTTGTTTCCAATACTCTCCTAAAGATAATCTATTCGAGAGTTAATCTACAGCATATTTGCCAACAGATTATCGATCAAACGTTCCATCAATAGACGTGATCACGCACGCGAATTGGGTCCTCTAGGCCAACTACACTCCCACAGATTTCCCAACCCCTAAAAACCGGTCCCTTACGGCGAAATGTAGTGCGGATACCCGCTAGTAGGGGCGACTCTCTTATAGAAGCGGACACCCCGACTGCTTGCTGGACAGCGAAACAAAATACCATCCTACACTAGCACCACTTAGATCCCTTCCTTCGGCTACATCTCGGTTTCTCCAGAGTCCAGGGGGACGGCCAGCTAACACGATGAAGAAAGCAGCGTTCTTTTTTTCGGATGGAAGAAAGGCAAAAAACATTGGCTCAAAGTGGAGGAAAAATTCACAAATTGAAGTAAATGGCCACTACCGCGCGCGCCAGGAGTTTTTTCCCTTTTTCATGTGTTTGTGTATGTAGGTATTTTGCAGTAGCATGGTTCTGATGAGATGAGGGTGATTTGTGCTATACGACAGAGAGTCAGAGTGGAGGGTGCAACAGCAGCAGCAAAAAAAAATACCAACTCCTCCACTCATGAGTTATTTAATCTCGCTGCTTGACTAGCTGGACTGGCTTGGCGCACATACATAGACACGCGACCCTTCACGGGAAAAGATCGCCGGTTCGGGCAAAAAAAAAGACAAACCAACGAACGAACTTGAAGATCCCTGCGGAGCCGTCCAACGCAGGAGATGGAGAAAATCGCGAACAGCGCGAAAATGAAAAACCTGGCGAACAATACCACGCTAAGTATGTTTGTGGAAAAGGGGAGTGGACGACAAGGGGCAACTTAAGAACTTTTCGTGTTGGAAAAGTCTCCTTCTTCTCCTATCCTCCTGCGTTGGCCACGGTGGGTATGGTGGACACCTGAGCACGTTCTGTGTCCGCCGCAATGTACACCGAGGGATTGCGCTTTCCCCACTGATCCGCGCGGAGGGGGAGGAAATCGATCCGCCACCGAAAAGGACACGTACGGTGTATTTTACTCTTCCCAAGAAGGGAAAACACATGTATGCATCACGATGATTCCACACACGACGCGCGGCGACGATTCGATTCGAGGTCACTCCAAGGACCTCCTCGGGAGGGGGGAAGTGGGAACACGCCATTAGCTGGAAATCGACGGAGTACCGTTAGATCCTGGAATTTCCAGTCTGCCGGGTCCTCTCATTTGCATTCCTAATGAGCCCAATTTCGAGAAACTCTGCCTCGCGGCAAACTCCCGCGACCTGGAAGAAATTCCGCAGACAGTCAATCTTGATACGCTGTCTCATCAATCTAACGAAAACAAGAAAGGAGCAAAACTTAACCCCGCGTCGTCGTCCAGGAGGACCAAACACGCAACACATCGACCACACCAAACACCACTTTGTGAATTTTTGCTGTGCCGCGGGACCAAATATATATAAAAAAATTGAGCGCAGCAAACTCCGAGGCACCCTAATGAATTATAATTAACCGCTCAACCTGTCGAAAGCCGAAATGAGGCCTGCCAAACACGGCTTACTGCCGAGCCCGCGCGCTCCGAACTCGTTATCCTTGTTTGCTTCCCCTAGCGCGCGCCACGGACCGACCGCGATTAGAAGAAACGCGCTGTCTCACCAGAAATTTCACCCCTCGGTTGATTCGGAGTAACTCGCAGTTTTTCTTCTTTTTTTTTGACTGAACTTTATTTTTTTTGCGCGCTCTCATTCAACTTCCTTCTCCTCAAGCTGCAATTTGCACGCACACCGGCTGGCTGACCGTCAGCATTTTTTTCGCCGACGTCGTCGTCGTATACATATACGTATATTGATTTTAATTCCGTCGCGACATCGGTCCCAGCCAGCGCCCATCACACCTCCCCACTCTTAGAACGCAGAGAGGAGCGAGGGTCTCGCGCGAACCTTTTTTGCTTGTTTGCCTAATAAAGGACCGCAAGCTGTGATGCACGCTGCAAACCCCTCACCCTACCGCACACCCAAACGTGGCCTGAAAACAGCGCAGAAAAATTAACGCGAGCTTCGCAACCCCTCCGGGGTTGAAATTTGAAGAGTTTTTGGCGCACAAACAACCGTTATGTGTGGGTCTGCGGGACTGCGGTCGGTTGATTTTTTTTTTTGTGTGTGCACCACCATCACCACGCGATCGAAACTCGGAAAGCTCAGGAACCCACAACAAAAAAAAACAAGCGTTTTCTGCAGCCGCTGTTGGTGGTTTTCGAGACTATCGCCGCGATCCGCTGCCATCTCCGATGATATTGAAATTTGATCCATAATCGTTCTAATGGATGCCAGACCTATTGAAGCCAGTCGGGCCGTCGTTTTGCGCTTTTGACGAATGACGCCTCGGAGGATCCGAAAGTGTTCCGTGACTGACTTCTTGTTCTGTAATGGGCTTCATTGTAGGGTTTCAGATCAGCTTAAGGGTAAATCGGAGGAGGATTGCAGTCTGCATTTTACATCCGTTGAGCTGATAGATACTGACTTACGAACCGTGCACCCAAACCTTTGAGTAATAACGAAAAGATCGTTTGAAAAGTACTACCTTGATCAAAAATATCTAGGAGGTGACAGCTCCCAGAGCGGCCTGATCAGAAGCTAGAAGCAATGTTTCCCTGTAACTTCTTTCTGTTCGTATTCCGTCTGGTGGGAACTGTGGGGTAGATTGTATTTATGCGTTGCTCTACTTATAGACTCAACGGGTGCATGGATGGTGCTCAAAGGTCTTGCTGAATGAACACTTGAAGAAGATCACTCTGGGGCTTCTTCATGATACAACTGTTGTCTTTCGTCTACGGAAATATAAACACTAGTTGGTATCTAAAGATCATCTTGTCAGTGGAACACCCAGCTTGAGTTAAAATCTACGATGAGAATATGAGTTTTCGGAAAACCCGAAATATAAGCACAGAAATTCCACAGAAAAAAGTTGTACGATCGCTCAGAATTTCGTAATATTTGGAAGGATCGATCCTTATATGAAAAAAATAGATTCGTATTTTTTTACATCTTGTTCAATTTCTTTTATACACACCTTGATCAATATGTTTCTGGGAATCATCCGGAAAGATGAAATCGTCCCCTCTCCATGGAATACAGTGCACTTTGACCAAGCCCTTCTCAGAATGATGCTCCGGATATCTTTCAGTTATCGTACAATCAAATTTTCGTGCGTACTTCGAGCTAATGTCACCTTAGCCTAAAAATGAGGTGCAAACACGAACAAAAATTGCTCAGCATGCAAATATTTTCAATCAGTACAGAAATCATTGAACAATCCATCTGTAAGGTCGTGTACACCATTGGTCAAATAATGTAAAAGTCATGACCAGAGATGCCAACCTCCCTGATTTTTCAGGATTTCCCAGACTTTTTGATACGTTCCCTGACATCCTAACCGACACGACACTGACACTGACTTTTGCCTGATTTTTCTGAAATGATCCTGATTTTTCCTGATTTTTTATCAGAACGGAAATTATCCGCAAAAATATACTGGTATCCCTGTCAAAGCTTTTTCGGTTGAAAATGATGTTGGTTGTCATGATAGCTCTCCGGTTCTCCTGAAATTCCGAATTGTTTTCACTACGCACAAGTGTTTAGATACTTCTCAAAACAGTGCCAGATAATTTAATGAAACCAGAATATCTGAATATCGATTTAATCTGTCGTGATGGATATAGTTGGATATTTTGAATTTTATTCAGTTATATACGATTGTGATTCGATAAGTTATACGATTCAATGTTTGCTGGGTGCCTATACTTATGACTACTACGCTCCGTCGAACACTTCTTTCAAAGATCCCTTCAGGCGATCCAGAAGTGATGAATGTGAAACTGTGGGCAAGCAGAGCTCCGAACGCACATCTGGTACGCAAACACACATGATCAACCTTAGAGGCGAATGCACTGCAAAGTTCAAAGCCTTTTTATAGCAAAGAATGAAATACAAGCTACAAAGCAATTATACATGATACGAGGATGTATTTCCAAACGAGGTACAAGGGGACTGAGTGAAACATAGAAAAATCGAAAAAACCGCGTCCTGAAGTTTTGTTTTAACGACATGCAAGAGAGAGTTTCTTACATCGAAGAGTTTTAATTGTGGTGAGAATTGGAAGTACTTCGAGAATCCCTAGCCTCGTGGACGTTAATAATTTCAATAAAGACGCGGTCAAATTGACAATTTGAAAATATATAATTAATGCCATTGCAAAAACAATCGTGCATCATTCTATATATAAAAAAAAGGAAAATTTTTTTAGTGTATTTTTCTTTTGTTTTATTGTATCAACACTGTGTCCTCAGGATGCATGTTCGCGATGCATAATGATGGGAGCTCGTGCATTAGCAACAGAAATACAAATTTAACCCATTAGTGCCCAGCGTATGAAATTTAATACGCATAAATGCCCGTTTTTGAAAAACTGTTTTTGAGGAAACTAAAGTGTTAAGCGCATTTTAAATGATACCACATGACAATTTAAGAGTGTTTTTGTGTCAGTGTCATTTTTGTTGTTTTGTTGTGTATTGAAGCTTCAAAGTTCGAGTTTCCCGCGAAAGTCGCAAAGTAAACATAACCTACACCTGGGCAGTAATGGGTTAAACATATGTCATGCTTGTGTATTGTTCATGCGAGGAGCTGAATAAATCGTAAATCAAATATCTTCGGATGCTTCTATAAAACCACGCAAGCTATCGGCCCTTTCTAGGACCACCGAAGTCTTCTTCTAGAGAGTTATTTCTGAAATTTTGATGCATTCTGAAATAATATTCGAAGTGATAAATAAGCGTAATGATTAAGGGGGTATTCTAGTGTAAAGACACGAATTTCGGACGTTTTTTCGAGCTCCGTAAAAATAAAACAAAGAATATTTTGACTTTCTATTATGTCATTATTTGTTCATCTATCTTTTAACAATAAAACAAAATTTGAACGGAGAAAAAATATTCGTAACTAAAATAGTTACAAGCTGAAGAAGTGAGGGAGTTCAACAAAAAGTTGTGCCATGGCGTACACGATTCAAGCCCTTCTGGCTATCTGAAACAAAAAAAAATCGAACAGATTCGGAACCAGTAAAGATGCCGCTATCGCATGAACCTCGAACAAGTCAAAAACATGTTTTTTGACAAAATGGCGGCCGTTTGAAAAACAAAATGCGGATTAAAACGATTTTCCTACGTTTCCCGATTTTTTGAAAATAGTAAAATTTTAAAAATATATATTTTTAGAGGTTCATGTGATAGAGATGCATGCAGATTGTATTCATATAAATTTGACATGAATCGGTTCAGTAGAACTTGAGATATCGTGTACGCCAGTTTGAAAAAACTTGTTTCGAGAAAAACGCGTTTGAAGCCGTACCAGGTTAGATACCGCTTCACTAAAATGGCACTAACTCGGTAAGTAGAAGGATTAAGTCCTTTCTGGAGTATATTCTTGAATGTCTGAGCTACTAAAAGGAAAAAAAATGATTTTTTTCAAATTTCTAGACTAGAATACTGCCTTAAAATAATGCCATAGTTCAAGAATAACAATGCGGTCGTGTCCTGGACTTGTGTCTTTTCTTGAATCTGGGTATTCTTTTACATTTTATGTGCTATGTGTTTATGTGTAATTAAAAATCTAGATGTCTGATTAAAATACGATGTTTGAGAAAGTTGTTGGAAAATTAATGAACTATTTTTTCATTATTAACTAAAATTGAATTTAATATTAAAAACTTTTATATCTTTTTTTTTGTATATTTTTATTTGAAAAGCGTTCCAATTTAACAAAGTTTGACATACAGTGGTGCCGTGGTAAATTCACCAAAAAGAAGATATGAATTTTTAAAAATTTACTAAATTTTAAAACAGGGCGGTTTCTGATTTGTTTTCTCTGTTAAAAAAAAATTTTTTTTAAATCGTTTTTTTGCATGTATTTTTGGTTTTTTGAATATAAAAGAGGAATTTGATTTTTGGGGATGCCCTTAAAGTCAGAAAACACCTTTCTCACATGTAAAAAATAAATTTATCCAGATTTTCTCAAGAGGTGATAGACGATCATATTTGATGAAAAAAATCCTTCTACGCATATGTTCGAATTTCAACAATGAAAGAGTTATACGCTACGGAGGACGATTCTGTTGCTTTCATTTGAAAGATGAGAAAATTTTGTATAGGATATAATAGTGGAACATCTAAATTAGTGGATTTTAATAACATTTTGGAAGTGAAAAACTTGAAAGTTAATAATTTTTAGTGTGTTATTATCAATTTTATCCTAAAAATTTATACAATTTGTTCTTTGACACCCAAATTCTATCTTTCTGTCACAATGTCACAAAGTATTGAAATTTAAGAGAAGTAACATAAAAATAGAATCTCCATGCGATTCTACGTGAAAAACTATACATAACGTTTTATTCCTGGACTAACCGTTCTCGAGATATAACATTTTATTTAAATTTCTATACGAAGTTGGATCCTTAGTCGTAATTTTCGTCAGCAGTATACATTTTCTACTATTTCACGAACAAGATTTCAATTATATTAACCCTTCACGGGCCGTGAGTACTAGGCATGTAATCAAAACGCGATCTGCGGTACAACGACATGTTTACATGCTAAAATGGGTGGCATCTGGATTTTGAGTTACGATTTTTTGAAAGAAAGGTCAATGATTTTGAATACGCCTTTTAAAAAAATCAGTCGTATTTTAAATTGATCATATGATAATGAAAATGGTCATTTTATGTAGTTTCCATTATATAAAAAAAAAAAATTTCGGCCGATTTTGGGTGGAATAGCTCAGTGAGAAGATTTGGGTTTTGATCATACATAAATTAAATAAATATGTCTGCATGTACCACCGGTGGGCCGGAAGATCGAATTAAAAGTGCACTGGTGTCAAAATTTTGCGATACACTTCCTTTTTTAATGATACCAGAGATGAAACACAGAATTTCTATTGGGAGATACGCTCAGGATTTTTTTTTTTGGGATCATGAATGAATTCTCGCTGCTCCCAGACAAATTATTTTATGAAATGCTTCGTGCATGATGCTCAAGCTGAAATGAAATGTTGCATACATGGAATAAAAAACCTCTAAAATGGTGAAAGAAAGCAGTGGATAATATTTAAGTGACATGGGTTTTCGAATGATGCATTAGGTTTTTACAAAAAAAACATCAAGTCCGTTGTTCTACTGCACCTATGCAAATCTTTTCTAACCCTAAATTATCGATTGAATCGTATTTGAGTACCACTAGAATGAGGAAACCTTTGAAATTAAGTTAATTGCTGGTCACCATCGCGAGATCTCGAAATTGTACTTCGTAATAAATTCTGGTCATATTCATTGGATCTCTTACTTTCTGGTCAAGGTAATCTGGTCAATAGGCCAATTTAGAACGATTAGAGAATTTTGATGTATACTGAAACTATCTCACACAAAAACAACTGAATCGGTAGGAGCCTCGCAGTTTTCCACCGATAACACATTTCCCAACAAATCTTCCGAGACACGCAGCAAAAACAAAGACACCTGACACAAGACGCACAAGTTCATCCTGCAAATTTCACAATCCACGACAGCTACTCCAACTATCGAAGAACACGACAACGTAAAAAAAAAACGGAACCAAGGAAGCAAAAAAAAAAAGAAAATCTTTCACTTACATAAATTACAATCCCAACCGGCACGAGCTGGTGGCTGCTGCAGGGTGGCGGCTAGATGCGGTGCTGGCGGCCGCAGTGCTGGATGGGGATGATGAGGATGCCTTAGCGGCTGCTGGTGTTGCTGCTGGTCCACGATTGCGGGGCTTGAGTCGCTGGGCTGTGTGGTTCTGCCGTACAGGGATGAGGTCCCCGTGTGCAGAATGGCAGCCTTAACACGCGCGCGAAGCCTCTGAACGAGGCCTGAAGGAGAAGTAGTAGTTACACCACCAGGCTGCTGGTTGGCGGAAAACCTTCCTGCAGAAGAAGGACCTAGGCTGGGTTACTGCACCGCCAGGACGACGACACTGAGCACCAATTTACTTAGGCGCGCATACAAAAAGCACACACTGCGCGTTTTTTTTTCTTCTTCTTTACGTAAAAACAATTTTTCGTGTGTTCACGCGTCTTTCGCGGCTTACACCGGTAACAACAACAATAACAACAACAGCGGCAAAAATCCTACGCGTTGTTTTTCACTTCTCCTGAGTTTTCGTTTTCTTCTTCTCTCATCAACTCGAATGGGTCGTACCGAAGGAGACGACGACGACAACCGATGGTGGGGTGGTACACACTTCACTAATTTTTTTTCGCGTTGCCTTCACTGCTTCTCGGCTTAATACTCGCCTCTGGCCCTTTGCTGCTGTGATGATATTGCGGCGAAATTTTTCGCTGAATCCTCACGTTCTCGCGCGAATCAGCCGGCCGCGGTCGGTGACGCGGGGGGGGGGAGGAATGTGGGGATGCAGCAGGATGAAATCGCTGATTTGGGGTGGCCGAGAAATGTTGTTTGTTCACGGTCCCGAACTTGCACCACACTACGGCTGCAGTGACTAAGAAGATAATCCTTTGGAGACTTTTAAATTTTTTTTTTCGCTTCCCTTCGCAAGGGCACTACTAATAATTTTTCCGCCAAACTTCCCTTTCTTCTTGCGGGGAAACGGTTACTTGAGAGTAGTCAAAAATGTTTCAGCTAAACACGAACTGCGAAATTTGTACTTTTGATTATGTTTGACCTGCAAACATTTCACTTTTGTTTTCTTCTTTTTTTTGTGTATGTTTCTTAACGGCTTATCAAAAATCACTATTAGCACACTTCCTTATTCAAACCACACGACAAACGCGCGCGCGGTTTCCTACGAAAACAAAAGGATTTGGGCGATCGAGTCCAATCGAATGCGAAAAAAAAATTCTTCAACGGAAGTGAAAAACTTTTTATATAAATCCGCACAAATACACAATCGGCTAATTGTTTCCGTTTCTTTTGTCCGCGCTACTCGCTGATTGCGGCCGCTAGTTCTTTTGACTGTAGGCTCCTGCTGCTGTTCTTGTTTGGCAGTTGCTGATATTGCTGCTGATGCCTTCGCTTCTACCGCTGCTTCTGTCCAAACATCCTTCGCGTCACGTTTCTCGAACACAACTAAGTTGGAAATTTAAATACGCGTACGAGAATTACGGCAAGATCCCATCCAAAAAAAAAAGATGCGTTTTGCACTTTCCCAACACAAACGCGCTCGTGTCGTGCTCATTCGCGTCCGCCGCGTGTATTGCTCTCTCGCGCGCTCCTTACGCTCTGTACGCCTATTCGCCTGTTCCGTACGGGGACCCCCTCCGATCCAAGAAGAGAGTGTCCTGTGCTGTCCCGTAGCTTCGTGGCCGCTCTCTCGCACACTCATCAAAACACGCGAAGACGGCGAGCGAGCGAACGGCAGCAAACGACCGATTTGTTGACGGTGTGGCGGTGCCGCGCACTCACACCACCGTCACCAGCAAAAAAGGGATCTCTTTGAAATGCCTCCTTTTGCACCCCGTTTCGGTATCCTCGTTCGCTCTCGCTCACTCGTACGCACGCTCTCCCTCGACCGCTCTTACACACTCCGCAGGCCGCTGTCGAACACTCGCAAGAAGTACATAAACAACACTCTCTCTCGCTCGCAAACAGTGGAGGAACAGGTCGAAACACAAAGTCCACTAGACAGCGATTTAAAAAAAAAAGATTTCGCTCACTCTCTTGCGCTGACTCACTCACTCACTCATTCGCACACATTTGGCCGTCCATCGTCCGCCTGCGACTTTTTGCGACTGCTGCTGCAGCTTTGACCAACGCGCCTTCGATAGTTTATGCGGAGGTAGGAAGCGGCAGGTACGACGAGAGTATTTTTCCGATAAAACTTGTTGGTGCTGGTGGTCAAACCGAGAGATTATTGGAGCTACCGAACAGGTGCCGGTTTAATTCGTCGATTCATTGCGCCCCCAAAGTAATGCAAATGTGCCATTTGAATTGTTTTCAATGGAATTACCTGTCAAAATTATCAACCGTACGTAGGTAAAGCTACGATCACAAACACATTTGTAGCTGGTCTTCTAAATAATTATGAATCATCATTAAAAATTATCAAGCCCAGCTTGGCGTTGCTAATATTTGGACAGATGTTTTCTTAAACTCTTATGGTTTTTTTTAAACTCTTATGGGGCTGTTTACATGCTACGTGGGCAACTTTAGGGAGGTAGGAGTTACGAAAATGTCCACCCTTGTCCACGGTAAGGGGGAGAGGGTGTGAGTAATGGCTCCGTGGACACTTAAAATAAATATTTTTATTGATACATTCAAATCTTTTCAAAACTAAATTAGAAATTGCTACCTTGAGAACTTCTCGTTTATCTATACAATTGCTACACTGCCTGAGAGTGTTGCCCGTTCGATCATCCCCATTTTTTCTAAACAAAGAGTGAAATCTGTATTTGTGCAGTAACTCATATAAACTATGAGCCATCGAGCTATTTCCATTGGCAGTCGAGGATTATTCATTCCAATTTCACACTAAACAAATCGGCCACACAATTAAGCGGCAGGCTCTAAATCTTAGTCGTAATGTCATAAATCGACATTTTAAAATATTCACCCTTACCCTAACTGTTGCAAATCATTTTCACCGAATAGACTACAAACCCAGTTAACACTTTCCATGTTCAAATATTCATGCTGCAAAAAGGTCGTGCAGTTAGTTTAACGAGGAAAAAGAATAAGTTATCATTCAAGGAATACTGCACAAATTGCTTACCCAGGAAGTCCGATCAGCAATAAATTCCGATTCATGATCCGAATCAAGCATTTTTATCACATATCGCTTGCATTACAAATGGGCTTAATTCGGATGGCAATTAAAAAAATACAAAAGATAGTTTAAAGGAACAAATTTTCTTTAAATCTTACGTATATTAAACTTTCTACAAATATGCTTCGACGCTCTTATCAGTTGATTAGCTGCGACCATGACGGAAATATTCGAGCAACTTCGCTCGATGCTTCGTTCGTACGCGAGACACTTCATGTCGCCAGATAAAGTGATGCTTCAGAATCCGGACGGCTTTTTAATCCGGACACTTTATCATGATATTCAATATCATCGTCCTCTCCCTTCTGAAGAACGACACCAGCGTCAAACGGAAGGTGCTGAATCTGAAGAGGAAGACCGGGAACAATGTTGTCACATCGTCCCACAGCTTGGACTGGGAATACTTGAAGAAGTACCTGGCCCATATGGATATTTTTATGCGGAAGTGCTAGTCGAGGTCGGCCGTTTCCGAGCGGAAGTAATGAAGTAATGAAGGAGCGGCAGAAGATGTTGGGTAAAAAACAACATTACGGATGATCAGACCAGCCTGACACTGGACGGCACCAACTGGCAGGGGACTAGGTACTTCACATTAAAATCCAATGCAACCAATGAGTTAGTCTTCTTTTAAAAAAATACTTACTTGCGAAAAAAAATTGTTTCTATTTTATTATCAATGGTTTTACAACGATAAATGAAATTTATTAATAGTACAGTTGTCCAATATATGAAAACGTTGTGTGATATTATGTAGTTTAGATTTGATGAACATCTATGTTTCTCGTCAGTGCCTAATGTCTCATGCCGTTCAACTAACTGATTCACATTCTTAAGATTAGTTCACAATTGCAAAATCTTTCCTTGTCTAAAAATTTTTCGGAATATTCGTGCCAATTTTTGGAGAAAAATAGAAAGAATTATGTTGAAGACATACATATTTATATTCGATTATAACGCACCTAATTATTCCTTATACTTTTGTTGTTTTTTCGTCAAAAGACTGGGTAAGGTGCTATCCGCTCCCCAATGAATTGAAATTCTTGCCCTTTAATTTTTGACGTAGGACTACGTCTTACATGAGGGCCAAATCAGAAAGCAGGTCACGTTTTTATGAATTAAAGTTAACGTTAATAATTATTTTTACTGCGAACGTATTTTAACGATTTGCATACCAATCGAATCGGAAATTTTCTAAAATTTGTTTGATATGCTGTACATTACAATCCCATAGTCTGTATATGGTTAAAATTGATGAAAATTGGAAGCATTCCCATTTCCCCATACATTTGTTCTGCCCATTTGTGTGCTTTCCCGAACAGAGCTGTCAATAACGGGCAATTTATGCAGCCGCTAGAATAGAAACAACGAAGGGGGATAGCGAAAAGAGAATATTTGCGAAGTAAACTCCACCCTTGCATAGTAAGTAAACTGTTGTTAGCGTGTATATATTACATCTCCTCTGTGGAAAATTCTCAGAATTTTTCTGTGTCCGAAACAACAAAGGTCGCTTATTCTGCTCGTTTTTTGTTTTATGTTTTCCCTCGAGCTGTGAACGCTAGCGAATATTTCACATGGAGTGTGTTTCGATGTTTCATTTTTTTTCGCGGCAACTATGTACATCTGTTAGACGCGTGTTTAATGCTTATTGAATGGCGATGCACGGAAGATGTCTCTCGTTAAATATTCAATGCAATGAGTGCATTGATATAAAGAAACAAATTGCGACATATAACCAATTAGTGTATTGTTCTCGCAAAGGCAAGAAAGAATCGTTGCTTCGCGAAATGATTCTACAAAACCACGCAAGCCATTAAACCTTTTCGGGGTCCTCGGAACTTTTTATTAAAGAGTTATTTTTGAAATGTCGACGTATTCGCAAATAATATTCGTAGTGATAAATCAACAAATTAAAAAAAAAGATTGCGTAGTCCTACGTCCTAAGCGATCGTGTCTCGGATACAACCCCTCGATTTTTTTTCCAGCGAACTGAACAAATGATAATCTGAAGATGCAGTATTTGGGAAGGATGGTGGGTGGAAAAGCACATTGCAGGTAAACTCTAACAATTCCTCCGGACTGTCAAAGAGACATGAAGTTTTGCATACCAGTCACGATTTGTCTCAAAATTGTGAGTTTGTAAACACGAGCTGATGGAAATAGGATTCATTGATTTTTTTACGGTCAATTTACGGTCAATGAGATATTTTGAGTGTTTTTCGATCAAATAGTGTATGTACATTGTAGCGTTTTGCGAAACCTTGCTTCACCAGGTGTCATGAGCACAGATATTTGTAATGGAACTGCTAATACATGTCCCGTTAAAGAATTTGTTGTTCGTGTTCTATTTTTGCGAAAACTTCGGAGTTTTCGAGTGAAAGAAGCGAAACGGTTTTTATATTAAGAGCGGAAGAAAGCACATCTAGAAAAGAAATGTCGTGTATTTTCAATAATCGAACATTCTAACATGCTTGGATAGTGTTTTCATCCTGCCATTATCCTCTAAAACCAATAGAATAGAATCGATCGCTCTGGGTCCATGTGCGTTACTATCAGGATACAAATTTTAGCAAAGAAGTTCAACGATATGAAAAATATGAATTTATGAACCTTACCGATAATTGTTTCGGAAATACCAAATAGATTCCATTTATTGTTTAATACGGTGATGATTCTTGTTTTCAAATTATTTATTCAACGTATTGTGGCCATTATCTATATCCCTCCCCCTCTCGTGGACAAGCATGGACTTTTTCGTCTATCTACAATATTGTGTGAATCGAAACCGTATATTCGCTTTGTGAAGGTCATAGTATACGAAGAAAACATCAAAACACACAGTCAAATAGGGGAATCATCCGTCATAATCAAAGACTTTTTGTTGAATGATCACTTACAATTTGCAATGCGAAATAACACGTCCTTGTTATACAGTTTCCAACGTATTTTGTAATCAATCTGAAAATTAATTAGGTCCTACTTCCAGATTCCAGACAATACCCGTATTATTCACAATAAACGTCAGCGTGACTCACCGCCTTCCGTTGACGGGCTCAACGGGGTGCGCGCTGCGATTCGGTTTCGTTGTGTAGGTGCGAGGGTCACTTCACTAGCCATCGCGGGAGAGAGAGAGCGTGCGCGACAGAGAGAGGAAGCGCGTGGTTCGCAACAAAACATGCGATTTTTCTTCATCATCCTTCTCCCCACCCTTCGGAACCAAAATCATCGTCCACTTTCGGTGGTGGTGGAGGACTGAGACTCTATGGGATGATTTCGGCGGATCTTCACTCTTTCGTTCGTCCTTCTTCCCATCCGAACGTTCACTCGCTCACACTCGCTGCTGCCACACATAATTCGTCTTATCATAGTTCGATAGATCTATGTGACGGACTGTGGAGTGATGCCTACTGTGCGCGGTGGTGGTGGTGGTGTGTGGTGTAGTATGTATGAAAGCCTTCACCGCGCGAGATAGGTAGCCTTTGATTTATTCAAACTGCGAAACTTCTTCTTGGTGACGTTTCCGTCGTTACATATTCTTCTAGCCACACTCTTGTGGGGGTAGAGATATTGATGCATGTGGATCTCGTCTCTTGCTGCGTGCGTACACGTGTGTATGTGTGTTTGTTAGTTGCAGTTTTTTTTTCGCTTCCGCTTTGTTGTGCGTTTTCGCTGCATTTATCGCTTCGTGATCGCATTTGTTCTCTCGGTATATGACCGATTGGTGGGATCTATGATTGTTTTTTTTCTCTTTCTTTGTAATAGAGAAATCTTAGGTACCACTTGTGGACGGAAATTTACTGAGCTTGAATGTTATTCATTTTTCGTTTTCTAGAATGTGTTTTACGCACCCTATTTACTTCCACTTAAGTATAAACGATTAGTTATGAAACATAATTCACACGATTGACAAATAATTGTTTTTTTTTATCTATATACAGTCAATCGCAAAATTGAGTATACAACTCGTGCTGGTTTGTTATTTTTAAGATTTTCGGCATTACAGTAAATAATTCATGTAGTGATAAGAAAAAAATGAAATGGCCACATTTCTACTTCATGTTTAAAATACAAACAAAAAGTCTCCATTCAAGACGTGGTAAAACTGAGTGTACAGTTTTTCTTAAAAAGAAAATTGAAATCAGTTCAGAAATGTTAACAGATAACAAAAATCAATCCCCTAGTATTTGATATGGCCCCCCTTTGGCGCCCAGCACTTTCTGCAAGTACCAAGGCGAGATTTCTGGTCACTGTAGACGGAACTACCTCCCAGATCTCCGTAATCGTCGTTTTGAGTTCCATTTCGTTCCCTGGATTTTGATGGATGGATGGTTCTTGATTTCCCACCATATATACTCAATAGTGTTCAAGTTCGGTGATTTCGGAGGTGTTTTGAGTTGATTGGGACATAATAGAGCAGGTATTCCCACATGATGAGATCAGTTTGCTTCGGGTCATTATTCTGTTGAAGGTAGTAATCACGAGGGAGACCGAATTTTTGAACGGGGGACTGCAGGTTACGTTTCAGGAAGACAAATTAAGCGATCTTGTTCATCGCCGAATCAATAAACACCATGGTTCCAGTTCCAGAAGCCGCCAATATACCATGTATCATCTGACTAGCGACGTCGTGTTTTACTGTGATAACCAAATGCTGAATCTGAAGCACCGATCCTGGTTTCCTCCACGCCATCTGTCTGCCATTCAATTCAAAGATATTGGTTTTCGGCTCATCCGCAAAAAAGACTTTGTTCCAGAACTCCTTACGTCTGTTTACATATGCCTTAGCAAACTAACACAGCCATCAAAACCAAGGTGCCTTACACTACATGGCGTTTGATCAAATTCTTTACTTACACAGCAAAAATGTTGAATTCAATTCAATTCGAAAATTGTTTTATTCAATGAATAATTTGATCAATACAAACAAACACCAACGGAAGTCCCACGTCAGACAATTATTCGAATGAATCGAATATTTAAAAATGGCGCCACAATCAATCGATAATCGAATAAACGGAAAATTATAAGCCGAGCCAGACATTTGAAGACTTTCATGTAGTTTTCAGATAGAAAAAAGAATAGAATTGGAAATTTTCATTAATTTGTTTATGTTATGATTTAATTAATTAAATAAGAATGAAGGAAACCTCTGATGGAAAAAACGCTTATTATTTGACCAAAAAGAACATGTCCTATATATTGCATTATATGATAGACATGCCCTATATTATGATCAACTTACCCCGTGTGTTGGGTTAGTTCGACAATTTATTCTGAAATATAAAGAAAATGTCAAATAAACGATTCTCTGGTTATTTTTCATTGGAAGGTTAAAAGGTAGCTTTATTGTGGCACATAACATTCTAACGCAAACTTCGTACTACAAAGTTATAACCAAACTTAGTCAAAAATGACCAACTAGCCCCGGAGAAGCGTCTCTATCTACGAATACGAACTTCGTTGAAATGTGGTGGTCACTGGAACACACTTCTATTGGGTTGTCCGGGAAGTTGATGATAATCGAATGGAGACACTGATAAAGAATAATTCTCAGTATACGACACATCAAATAGCAGATCCATTACAAATATTTATATCCATGAGCACCTGGTGAACCTTGGTTACCTGAAACGCTGCAATGTATGGGTTCTACACTAGTTGACCGAAAAACATTTAATGGTTCGTATCTCCATCAGCGACTCGCTTTACAAACGTACAGAAAAGTAGTACAAGCAAATCGTGATGGGCGATAAAAATTTTCATCATTTACAACAAATTTCATCAAAAACAAACTTTGGTGCAATCCACCATTAGCTGTCCCCAAAGGCGATTTTCACTTGGAGGAAGTCGTTGTTTGTGGCTGGTGGGATTGGGAATTCTGTATTATGAATTTAATAGATGGTAGCTCTGAATCTTGAGAAGGCATAAAACCTATCCTGGATTCCACTAGTTCTAAAGACATTGACAGACTGGGGGGTAGACAGCAATCTGTTGCACTTTGTGAAAACCCTCACGACAAACCGAACCTTCGAGGTAAAAGTTGGTTACACCAGATCCAGACACCTCCACTAAGACGTTGGTGTACCTCAGGATTCAGTCTTAGTGTTCGTGTTTACCGTGTTTACCACAACCTTTTAGTAGTGGCGGGGAACACGCATAATGTATCAAGCATCAAGATCTAGGCAGCTACCGGCAGTTTTCTAAAACATGCCTGCTAGTATTTCAAAATTTGATCAAGAAATTGTGATCCAAAGATCTTTGTTTCTTCCCCTCCGCGATAAGGGGAGCAAGAACAGTCGGCATCTTCGAACGGCGAGTATTTTCCTGGGCCTGGGGTCTATGCAATTGAACATCTTCGCCAAAGACGGTCCAGGGAGACAACTCTACACGAGCTGAAGATTGTGCTGGCCAGTGACATTCTAGCCTGGATTCCTCGAGTCGAGAGAGACGCATCACGCTAGATATGGGGTACAGACGACGGGGGGAGTTGCCTAATGATTAGTGGTCAGTTGCATCCCAATAGGAAGTATTCCGTGTCGTGCACACGTACAGATCATTGGAGACGGCAACATCCCAATTATGAGAACAATACTAACAATACTTCGTAATACTAACCCTCGAGCCAACCGCGAGTAATCAGTCTTTTCGGCTATGTTAGTAATATGTCTAACATAGCCGAAAAGAAAAATTGTCAAAACATTGAACTTCCGGCCCCGCCAGGCTAACGCCATATGAGCCTTAATAAAATTATAGTATATTTTGAAAAAGGGACCAGGGGGTCTCTGATGAGAATAGGATAACTGAAAGTTTCAAAAAATACAGAATGAAAACGTAATATAACGTAACAACAACATAAATGGGGTTTGAAAGAAAGTAAACAAAAATGTTGGGGGACAAATCAAAGCATTGAGAAAAAACCATTACTATCCATTTCTATCGATGTCAAACTATAGAATAGAGAATAGAAACAAAAAACATAAAAAACTTAAAATAAAAATTTAAGCACAATTCAATTGTTTTGCGATTTTTTTTCAGAAAATGGAGAAATGCCACGTGGATAACAGAGGGAGGGGTATAGATAATGTCCACAGAGGGAGGGGGTGTCTAAAATTGTGCCCCTTATCATGATCTCCATTGGATGTCATTATAAACGGATTCCACTGTTTTTTTAAAAGCGAACGAATTCTTCGGATTTGCATACCAACCGAATTGGAAATTCTCTAAGATTTGTGTGATATGCTATACATAACAATTCCCTTATCCTTAAACGGTTTAAAGTAATGAAAACTGGAAGCATTTTCATTTTCCAATACATTTCTGCCGATTTGTGTGCTTACCTCCACGTACCGTCAAAAACGAGCAACTCATACATCCGTTTCTGCCCGTTTTCAACTTATTTGTCATAAATAAGCTACCCGCGATTTGAAACCACACCCCTTCTCGTTTGGTGATCATCGGAGCAACATCGTTGCCGGCGAGCGTCGAGCGCGAAATACCGTGAAATCAATAATTGGTTCATTTCTCAGAAAACATCAACACTACGACTTTGCGGTTCTCTCTGTAGCTTCGTCATTCGTGGTTCGTCATTGCTTAGCGTATCGCCTGTGTTGGTACGAAGGGGACGTGTAAGGGACCACTTTCGGTTTGTGACACCGACGCGAGTATAGGAGTAACTTTTGACGTAGGACTACGTCTTTCATTTCTATACCGGGGTGTAAAATCAAAGTTTCGAAAACGAAAGCGTTACGCCGGAGACCGAGATTTTGAGCGTTAATAGCTCCTAAACAACTGAACGAAATGGTATGATAAACACTTCATTCCAAAGATAAAATATCTACGCGTTCTATACTTGTTACTTTTTGATCCAAAAACTTGTTTCAATAGTCTTAAAATTGTTTTCAAAACAGGCTATTGAAATCACCAATCGGTATATAAGCGAGCGCCGCTCGGAAATCCACTCAGTTCTAATTGAACAGCGATTGGAGCATGTTGTCGCTGTTGTGGTGAATCTCTTCGTTTATCATGAAAGCGCGGATGAACGGTGTCACCAAGAGCCTGTTTGTGCACCCTAGGCCAGAAGGGAATCCATCAAGAGGAGAGTGATGCCACAAACGGTTCCCCGGGAAGACATCGCTACACACACATACACGCGCGGAATTCTTTCCGTTTGGATGCCATTCAGCATCGAGAAAGTTCCGGAAAGATCTAATCATTTCTGGAAAATAATCTGGGAATTTAAAAATACATTCATGTGAATGAGTTTATTTGAATGTTTTCTATCCATGTAACACTGTGACCAAATATTTTTCAATCAAGTGCTATTAACAGGTGGTTATCGAATTAGTATTAACCACTGGTGGGCTTCCAGTATCGAGGAAAATGTGGAAATATCTAATCGTTACTGAATATAATCTGCCAGTTCCTCTGGGAATTTAAAAATACATTCATGTTAAAGAGTTTATTTGAATGTTTTCTATCCATGTAACACTGTGACCAAATACATTGGTTTTGTGGTTTTTCAATCAATCGCAATTAACAGGATAGCTTCAGAAGATTATTCTTCCCCATCAGTAGGATATTTCCGTATCCAATATTGTATGCGCCCGCAATCGATTATTGCTCAGTCGCCGAAATTTCCGAGCTCAGGGAGTTCATTCCCCTCTAGTTTGCCTTCCAAATTGCCGTCGTAAACCACACCTTCTCTCGATTCAATCACACACAAAAAGCATACTTAAGCGATATTCTGGTGGTGAGACACATTCATTTTTCGTGAGGACATCGACAAGACAACATCGTTGCCTAACGTGCTGGAGGAGGTGGACGGCGAAGGATCGACACATACACGCGCAGAACTCTTTCCGTTTGGATGCCATTCAGCATCGAGAAAGTTCCGGAAAGATCTAATCATTGCTAGAAAATAATCTGCCAGTTCCTTTGGGAATTTAAAAATACATTCATGTGAAAGAGTTTATTTGAATGTTTTCTATCCATGTTACACTGTGACCAAATATTTTTCAATCAAGTACTATTAACAGGTGGTTATCGAGTTAGTATTAACCACTGGTGGGCTTCCAGTATCGAGGAAAATGTGGAAATATCTAATCGTTACTGAAAATAATCTGCCAGTTCCTCTGGGAATTTAAAAATACATTCATGTGAAAGAGTTTATTTTAATGTTTTCTATCCATAAAATATCCATATAATTCATTTGGGTTTGTGATTTGTCAATCAAGTACAGTTAACAGGTTAGCTTCTGAAGATTATTGTTCAGAACAAGGTTTTTCGTATCCTATATTGGATGCATAAAACCTTGTGCCTCCAACGTAACGCTCTCGTTTTCGAATTCCCCCAAATATTCATTTATTCATTCATTCAGAATAGATTTAGATTCAACTTCAAACAAATGATCTCTAAATCAACGATAGTCCTACGTCACCCTTGCGGTTATACCATAGATATAACCCACTTCCTGTTTTTTAGACAATATTATGTTTTTTTGATATTGTTCAATGGAATTCATAAATTAATGTTAGTGGTGTGGAATATGAATTGAGTATAATGTATAAGATCATTACCGAATTATTCTCATTTGATTTTAGTTCTTTTTGTCACCAGATTGAACGGACTTATATATCATTCGTCGATATATTCGTCGTTAGATTCATAAGTGCAAAAACAAAATACAAATGTTTGACTTTCGTATAGTTATTCACTAAATACAATGGTCACACATATACACACACTTGTGAAAGAATTGTAAACTGAAAACTATAAACTTTTCGGAGGCGTATGGTTTTGTGTTACAGTTAGGGCCCCCGCACACTTTAGATTTTTTTCAGCCGATAGTTTGGTCGGATTGGTTTGCTAGTGTGCACACTAGCCGACTCTCGGTCGAATATTCTCGAAAGACTGTATTTAATTTGTGTTTGACAACGGAGAAAAGAACGGCGAAGGAAAATCAAAAAGAGATTCAGAGAGCATTAGGTGCATCCCACTCTCAGTGATTCGCACGGCGCATATGTCGGATGCCAAAATTGAGAGCGAATTGAATTATTGACCGATAAACAGTCGTCGTGTGTGCGTAGGTCGATGCTAGCCAGTACTGATTAAACGGACGGCCGATAGCTGGCCGACAGAATAGTTTAAATGCAATCGGAAAGCCTATCAAACTTTTTCATCGGCCCAAATTGAATCGGTGTAAAGTGCGCATATGCATATCGCTCCATACTGATTAAGTCGTCCGACCTATCTATCGACCGACAAAAGTCTGCAGAGTGCGGGGACTCTTACAGTTACGGGATTTTTTTTAATAATATGTATGCTGAACAATATCGACAAGAAAACAAGTCGCAGGAAATTCATAGACACCGTACGCGAGTAAGGGATTGCATTACCGTCCCGAAATTTCAATAACCGATTATTCGGTAATGAAAATTTCATTACCGGTAAAACCGGTAAATTACTGGTAAAACCGGTAAATTACCGGTGAAACAATACTTTGAAACAAAACCATTTTCTTGAAGAAACGGCTTTTATTGATAATGATTAGTTTACAAAAAAACCATTTTGCAGGATTTTGCAACTTAGTTTGTTGTTTAAATTAATACTAAGGGACAAAAACAATGTTAATTTTGTCGTCTTCTAATCTAAATCGGATCTCATTAGGAGAAATCATGGTAAAACTAAGGATAAGGATTTCCACATATTTCCAAGACCTCTCATGTTCCTCCGACTTCAAATCGTTACAGAACCTCTCTTCAACTATTCATGAACTATTCTACAGTATCTGTTGATTATTTTTTGAATAGAACTCGAATTTTAATAGAATACAAAAACTGATTTTTTTAGGTGAAATAAATGAGAGTGCGGGACACCCTGTCGGGTTAAAACCTTTAGAGAAACGAATGTAAACTTGTTACAATAAGCAGGTGATGGACAAATTCCTACTCCTGGTCCGGAATAAACACGAGAGTTTTAATTCCAGCTTGGGTGAGCAAGCAACTTTTTTGTTGACAAGCCCAGTTCAACGTTGGTTTTGGCTTTTTTATCAATCCAGTTCTGTCGTTTTGTCTTCCTATTATAAACACAAGACATATACAAAAAGCAAGGACGCATTTTTCCTGGCAGTGCAACATTCGGTGTTACCCCGAAAGGGCTCGAAATTTCAAAACAACGTTTTCCATCATCGATAATCAACAAAACCACATACCGTCTCACAAAATACACTGAACAATGATCTAAGATGAATTAGGCTCACAGAAGTATCGAATTTTCCAAAATTTTCCGACAAAAACACCTAAATTCCACTAGCGAAATTTTACACGGACTAACTCCTGTTTGCTGATCGGTCCTGTTGTGTGGTTTGTTTTGACAGTAAAGCGACTTCCGCAGTTGTAGGGTGAATCGGAACGTAAAAAATGACACCTGTGTACAGGGAACATCGGAAAATTTGCAAAAAATGCTTCCTAATTGGAAAAATCAGGAGGTGCCGGGTTTACCCTGATTTCCCTATACTGAAATTTCCAGAACAGGAAAATGGACGTTCAGAGTCCAATCATGTTGGACGTACAGTACGAGGAGCATCGAATACCATTGCCATGTATTTGCCTCTGATGCCCTCTGTACGAAAACATGTCTGAGGATTTTCATCAATGCGTTTATAGACGTTGAGCTTGGGCTGGACGTTGATACCTTTGATTGCTGCAATCGTCAAGTTTTTCCTTGATACTCAACAGTTTCTACATCTTCCAGTGGGTCTTTTCCCTCCTGTTATCCAGCTACTGAGCCAATACCATAATCGTCAAATTTAATCAGATCACGAACGATTTAAAATGCCTGCTTGTTCAATGCAGTCCGTGAAGTTTGATAGAAGACGCCGAAGTCATCATTAACCCTTTCGTTACGAGCGTCGTCTATAGACGACATCCGCGCGACGACATGAAATTCATACTGCTCTTCGATCACACCAGCGCGATGTGCATACTTTTTGGCGCAGTGCTCCATACAGGGGTAGCACTTCGGCGGAGCACACTGCCGTAATGAAAGGGTTAATTGTGCCACGACCATGAGCAGAATTCAGATAGCTGTTCTAGCATAAATTGCAATTCGACGTCAGTTTCATAAAGGGTGCAGTTCAACAGCGACCAGAACTGGTTCGAGGGCATCGAGTATAGAGATCGAGCAGCTATTTTTGAACAGAAGGTTGGAGTTCGTAGAATCGGCGCAACACTGTCAGTTGGATTTTTCGATCTTATTTAGATTCTAGAGTAATATTTCAAAGCGGCATAAAGGCGAATATTCTTTATGGTGCAAAAATTAAAATTACCGAAATTACCGGTTATCGATTGTAAAATTACCGGTAATTCGGTAATGGAAAATGACCCTATATTACCGGTAAAACCGGTTAACAATCCCTAACGCGAGTATACGAGTTATGATTTTGCACGCGAGTACAAGAGGGTTAACACGTTCGTCGCCCCGTCACCCAGATATGGGAGACACTTTGCTCGTTCAAATAGAATAGGATTTTGAAACCGAATTTAATCGAATTGACACCTAAATAAAAATTTAGGATAAGTAGGAGAAAGCCATCAAAATATTTTCTTCTACACTTTTTTTCATTCGAACATTCTGGAGGTATTTTGTGTTTTTCGGATCCTGTTTTTTTTTGTCTTTATTTAAGAGACTTTCAGCCATAGGCTGGTTCGTCTCTGCACCTGGTAAGTATTTATCATGTAAACAAGAAGTATGTAAGGTTTTAATTCTTGTATTATAGTTGCAGTGAACGGAAAATGGGTCGCGCGCATGAATGCACGGGAACACAGCGGATGGTCATCCACAAAATGTCCAAGGCAGGCAGCCGACGCGAAATCGCAGACTACTTGGGACGATCCAAAACCATCGATCGCAAAAAAAACCCGAAACGACTGGACGCCTAAGGAAAAGGACCGAGAAGGATGACTGTGTCATGAAGCGAGCCTCTAAGAAATATCCCTACAAGACCTCGAAAAAAGGATCCGGAACAAACTGAACAGGTCCGTGAGTTCCCGGACAGTTCAGCGGCGGCAGGGGCTTGGCGGTAAAAGCCCCCGAAAGGCCCGATACAGACGCCGGACCATCTGAAGGCGCGGCTAAAGTTCGCGAAAAAGCCGTTCTTAATTTTTGCCCCGTCATTTTAGTTGTTGAGTATGCTTAAATCGCATATTTTTAATGAATGACTATTGTTTTAACTACTGATGTTATAAATTTCTTCGAATAATGTAAATAAAATATTATAAATGGATTGAAGCACTGGATTGGATTATTTTTTCTCAAAGTTTTATCACTTTCTTTTTTTGTACGATATCGCCGCTGCGCAGAGCTATCTTTTGCGTGTATTGATTAAATTATTGATTAATCTAGTGAATGAATGAAACTATTCACGAATTCAATTGCAAACAAATCCCAATTTAAGTCAATTCATGCATTATGATAGTAGTTATCGCTGCAAATAGTTATCAACATTTTGCCTAATCATCAAACGGTATGCGTAGAAATTCAGTAAGTGTATTGGGAAAACAAATTCCGGTTTGCAAAAATGCAAGCGAGTACAAAAGTACCCGTAGTTTGCATCTATTTTGCAATGCCAATTTCCCCAGGCTCCATGTTTTTGAAATCTGTGTTAGGGAAACATTCCAATTTGCAAAAACGCAAACGAGTACAAAAGGACCCGCTGCTTGCTTCTAATTTGCTATGCCGATTTCCACAGGCTTCATGGCTTTGTAGTCTGTGTTAGGGAAACATTCCAATTCCTCAGCGAATGCCCGCAGCTTGCATCTATTTTGCTCATCATCATTCTTTGTGTGGACACCGACTGGACAACATCGTTGCTGGACGAGCTGGACGACGAGAGATCGAGTGCTTTTCTCAAGGCAATGATGGTGGAGATGTAGTGCTGGAGTAGAGTAAAGTTTTTCCAAGACCAGAGACGAATGAACTGAAAAAGTTTAAAGTCTCTATAATCAAAAACCAAATCAAACCATCTATACTGCAATGCCGATTTCCTCAGGCTCCATGGTTGGAAGTCTGTGTTAGGGAAACATTTCGATTTCCAGAAACGCAAGCGAGTACAAAAGTACCCGCTACTTACATCTATTTTGCAATGCCGATTTCCGCTGGCTCCATGGTTTTGAAGTCTGTGTTAGGGAAATATCCATCCATTCCAACGATCGTACCTCAATCGTTGCGCAATCATAACTGAGTGGATTTCCGAGCGCCACTCGCTTATATACCGATTGGTGTGATTTCAATAGCCTGTTTTAAAGCAATTCTAGGGTTATTGAAACAAGTTTTTGGGTCAAAGAGTAACAAGCATATAACGCTTAGACATTTTATCTTTCGAATGAAGTGTTTATCATACCATTTCGTTCAGTTATTTAGGAGCTACTAACGCCCAAAATCTCCTTCTCCGGCGTAACGCATTCGTTTTCGAACCTTCGAACTTACACCCCAGTATAGAAATGAAAGACGTTGTCCTGCGTCAAAAATCCTTCTACGCATATGTTCGAATTTCAGCAATGACAGTGTTATTGAACCTTTTTTCTGTTTCGTACTGTTTATCTCAAACTGGCTCTAAGTCAAAAATTACGCTACGCAGGGCAATCCGGTTGCCTCCATTTGAAAGATGAGAAAAATCAAAACAGTTATGAAACTTCCAAATTAGTGGATTAGACTAACATTTTAGGCATGAAAAACTTAAAATTTAGTGGTTTTTAAGGTTATCCAAAAATACATAATAGATTTGAACGCTTCTATCAACCAACTTCCACCGATCTAACGGGTGTTAAATAAAAAATGAGAATTTTTTCAATAACATAAAAAAAATATTTTTTTATCATCGATTTCAGTATTTTTTATTAATAACATAATGTATTTTCTTCAAAAAAATGTCAGTGAATGTTTGAGTAAGGGCCGTGGTCTGCTGTTCGACGCAACTTTGTCGCGATGCTCTCACAAGAACGTTGTACGGCACTTACGTCCATTTTCCGGATACAATTCCGGATTCTTGTAGTCAGTTGCTTCGTGTCCTTGGCCCTCCAATTGTTTTTATACACTAGGGCACTGAGTGAGCCAAAGAAATCCTCTATTGGGCGGCACTGGGGCAAGTTTGTTGAGTTACGATCTTTCTGCACGAACGGCATCTTTTTCTCCTCAAGATACGCCAGCATCTTCTTGGTGTAATGGGAAGACGCCTTGTCCGGCCAGAAGACGTACTTCCCATCCGCGTGATGCTCGTTCAGGAACGGCAGCAGGATTTTATCGAGGCACTCTTCTCGATAGATTTGTTGGTTGATTGCCAGACCGCTCGGCATAAACCAAGGCTTTGAAATGCCCCGGTCGGAAGTGGCGATGTACAACATAACCTTTTTTTCAAACTTGTGCCTGAACTTGTATTTCACTTCAGGCGGTGTGGATGACTTGTCGCTGGAGTAGTAATTATCATTTCCTGGAATATGCGTTTTGGACAGCGGAAAATAGCTTTCGTCGTCCAGAACGAAAGACGTCCCGCGGTATTTTTTGGTCATCCACCGACACTGTGATTTAGCCGTCTCAATCTGCTCCTCCGTGTACTCCGGCGACCTCGTCTTCTTCCTGCAGACGATTGCTTCCATCTTGAGGGTCCGATGGATCAATACGTGGGAACAGTCATATTTTCGACCGGCGTCACGCAGGCTGGTTGCGTCCTTATTGTCAAACAGCTTCTTTAACGATGTCTTCCTCTGCTTCGTCATTATCGTCACCGGACGACCACTTCCGACCTTCCGCTCTACGTTCAGGGGACCCAGGATACGATATACCGTACTGACACAATTCGTTACAATTCGTTCTTTGACACCGAACTCCTATCTTTTTTAATTTCGCTGCAAAACCATTTTTAACCATTCCTGGTGAATCTTCAACTAGAATCTGTCAAAATCACGATTTTTATTTCGCTGTACTCATAAAGGGTAAGGTAAATGATTTTGGTTTGTCCAGTCGAAAATATGATCATGGCTTGTCCACTTTTCTGAATGCTCTAATATAGCACACCTTCGTCAAATCAGGTATTCGAATGTTTCAAAACATATAAATAAAATTGTATTTTTCATGATTTACAGTAGTTTTATAGTATATTATGTCGGAATCACATGTTTTAAAGGATTATAAAATACACCTTCTGTTTGTGTCAATGCGTCCCTCATTCGAGCTAACTTTTCATCGATCACCAGATGATTATTTGGCACGTATTCTGCCCTTTTCTGGTTTATAACACTTATAAATATTGTAAACATCATGCTTGCAAACCATTTGTATCAGATTTACATAGCTAAACCATTAAATTAACGCATTTTGATGAACTCAATTCTGATCATGAGTTGTTGTTTTCAATAATGTTGTTTTGTCCACATGATTTCTATGGCAACCGCTTGGCACGCTGCAGTTTGTTTATGGCGTCCTTTGCGCATAGCAGAAATAAAGTTTCTCTGTGTTGAGTATGTTGAGGGTAATACTTTTAAAACGCCCAAGAAAGGCAATATTTTGAAGAAAGCCTAAATTATGAATGGATCAATATGATGACAGTAAACTCGAGCAATGATAAATGCAGCATCTACTTGAGAATTCGAATGTTTTCATTCAAAAATGGTGATTTCTAAAACCGGACAACCATGATCATTTTTTGGGCAAACCATAATCATGATTCCTTTTTGAGGAAATCGTTAAAAAACATAAAAATAATTGAATGAATAATTTCAACACCTTATGGTAGTATTAGCAACTAGAGACTTGGGGCTTTTCAACAAACCCAAACTCGTATCGATTATGTGTGATTTTCATGAAGAAAAATCGATTTGCATTTACTAGTTGCGTAAAAACACCCCAAATCGGACAAACCAAGATTATTTACCCTAATTAAATCTCACTTGAACATTGGAATATTTCATTTTCGCTTGAAAAGAATCATATTTGAAATAAAGAAAAATCAAACCGTATATAATCGATTCTAAAATTTTATATAATCGGGTCCGACCTGAACATAGTTCGTCATACAGAGCTGAACTGAACTTGTTTCTGAGCAAAAAAAAAAACAAAACAAAACAAAACGAATACAGTGTCTTTAAGTCTTCTGGTTTGTTTTGGTTTGGTTTGTGGGGGTTCTTGAAGGACCGTTGCTATGTCAATAGGCCACAAAATTCGAAGAAACTTAAAGACAAAATAACTCAGATTTTCAACAGCATCGAAGTCGTAATGTTAGAGTTGTGAATGAAGAATTTTGTTCACCGTTTAAAACGCGTTATCGAAAAAAAGGGGTGGTCACATCAAAAATGTACTAAAATAAGCTTTATTTTCGTTTTTTTAAATAAAAATCGGCTCACTTCTGTAGAAGTTATTTAAATTTGTTACGTGAGCCTTCAATCTGAAAACCCCTGTATATCGCAATATCTATTTCGCGTAATATGCGTTTGAAATCTCTTAATAATTTGATATATGCCTCATTTTCTATTTCGTTTTTCTCTTACATAGAAATCAAAATCTACGTCAAATTATTCTTTTCATAATCAAAATACTGTACGAATTGATAAAAATATGGGACAATGAAAAATACGGTACGTTTGGTCAGTCTAATTCAAGTGCATTGGGTGCAGGTGTCGTGTTAAAAACTGAACGATCACGAATTGGTGTGTAAATTTTGATAATCTCACTTCGGCAGACCATTTGTATCCCAGTTCGATTTCTACAACAACAGGTACATAATTATTCAAGTACCAATGTTTGTCATTTCTAATAAGTGAATGATTCACGGAACCAAATTTTCGGATTTTGGTAAGCAGCCTTGACTTCTCCCATCCCGTCCCGACCCAAATCAAACTGGATGTTGTTTTGCTGCTACATTTGCTACCTCTCCTGGGCAGGTAGCTTACAAAGGAAATAATCGCGCGCCAAAGTGCTTTCACCGCTTACTCTTATCTTCGCAGCGAAACTGTACACCACGGGTCCGTACGCACACACACACACATACTCTCGCCCGCAAACAAACCACTCACACCCCTCCACGCAGTGCCAAATCTTCCCGAGAAGCGCGAGAACAAAAGAAAAACCAAATGACTCACTCGTAACACATCCTGGGCCGCAAAATTACTAAACTATTTACCTACAGCGATGTTATTTACCACTGCCGCTTGGGTCGGGCATCTTATTTTCCCACTTTCTACATTTCGCCTTCGCACAGATAAACAAGTTTCGACTTGAAACGTGAGGCTGCGAGTAAACACGATGATTGATAGAATGTCACACCGATCAACTGTCACTTGCGCGCGAGTTTCGGAGCCACTTCATTCCGTAGCGGGAAGATTTCGAATTTCCGGCCAATACCTGTGCGCGCACACACACTTTACAGCACCCACGACTCTAGCGGCGTCGCTTCGGAATTAGCAGCGAGCGATTTGGTGGCGAAACGCGACCCACGATCCACTAAAACCGTGTAGTACGGTTTTTGGGGGGAGATAAATTAAACGCGCGTACTCACACTCACGTAACAGCGCTCATGTCCTTACGCTTCCGAGTCAGGCCTGTTTCTGACTTGGATTGGTGGGCGCTGGGGCTATATCCCGTGCTAGCTGATACATGCAGCAGAGTATCGCATGGGTGGGGTGGGATAGCAACCAAAACTATGGCTCCCAGTGTCGCTCTGTGGTGGGACAGGCAGGGAATGTCCACCGTGCACAAGGATTCGGACCGATGCAGTGGCAGCAGCACCACATCGGCATATCGGCTGGCTCGGTTCCGTTTTCTTCCCATCGGCCTCTTCCGGCGTGTGTGGCCGAGGCAGCTGTGTCTCCAAGGCCGATATAGTTTTAGTGAAGCAAGTCGCGCTTCTTCGCTATAACAAAATGTGTCGTCCGTTCATCGTCGTAGTCGGCGTCGCTGTCGCGAAGGACCTGCCGTTGTTTGCAGCGATATGTGAGAGTCTCACCCCGCTCTGTCTCGCCACGGATCCGCGGGCGTCATTGGCATGTGTGTACGGCTGGTCGAGGGATGTCCAGAAATCGGAATCTTGGATTCAATCCTTACTTTACTTTCGAAATATATGTTCGATAACACCAAAAAAGCATGAACATAAATGTACTTTCGGGGTGCCAATGAATGTATGGGGAAAATGTGGCCTTCGAATTTCCGAAAAACGGGACTTACTGCAAAATCCTTACTGATCCTCGCGAAAAAATACTCTATGCAAAACTTCAACTCAATCGGACTTCATTTACTAGTGACGCAAAGCCCTCAAAGTTTGAGCCAAAACCGTAAAAAAAAATCGGTTAACATGCGGCCATAGCGCAACAGGTCACTTTGTACCGTTGGACCTACTTTCAACACGTCGTTGAGTGAATTGGTCGATGATTTGCTCAAAGGCTCCAGTACTGCATGATGAGAAAGACAGTAAACTTGTTTGGCCGGTGGATCATCTGATTCTCTGATTTCCTTGCAATGTCCGAGATCCTGGTACTCTTTGATGAAGGTTATATATTGATGTTTAAGTTCTGGCTGGCGTGCCAGGCGTCGTGCAAGTAGAAACGTTTCAAGGCGAGTGATCGATTGCTAGGTAGGTCGACAACCAAATCACGGAATTGAAGCTGTACGATGAATCTGCCGTTCTCGTCACGGCGGTACGTATCATGGAAGTGGTCTTCAACTTCTTGTTTGCAGCGTTTGATTGCAGCGGGGTACTGACCAGATCTACAATTTCCCAGCACCGCTGGATGGTATGATGGAGATCGTCCATAGAAACCACATTTGAATAGACTTCTGTTGGTTGTTCTTCGTAGACTCCGATAAGAGTCCACCCGAATTTGGTCTCTTGTAGCAATGGCAGGCTGTGGCTGAGTTGCAGTTGCCCTTGCATCATAATTTCGAAGAAGAACTCCGCTCCAATGAGCATATCCACCTTGCCCGGGGTGTGGCAGAATGAATCCGCTAACTGCATTCCAGCCGGAATACGCCAGTTGGAGGTGGCAATATTTGTAGATGGCCCCCAGTTATTCTGGGGGTAACCAAGAATTCCATCTTCTCGTAGAAGTATCTTTCACGATGACCTTCTGTCGAATGTGGGATTTAACGCCACCGATTCCAATTACTGGAATGTTGGCAGAAGTTTCGTAACGGCGAGAGTTCCCATCGTTGACGGCCGTCAATAACAGGATGTGCTTCGTTGGTTTCACGGCGCTGGAGCACGAAGCATTAATAGATTCTTCGACCGGTAGAACAGAATGCCGTGGAATTGGAACCTGCATTTCCGTTGGTTGACGAGGTTGATCGAAAGTTTCTGGTGTGGACTGCTGGGGGCATATTGTCGCTAACCATGGGCTTCATGGGCATATTGTTGCTATCCAGTTCGTAGATGGAAACCACAAAGGTGTAGAATCAATTACACAATTTCTCCTGGAGTGTCTCCGGACAATCCGGCTCGAAGGATCAGAGTCACCACCGAAGGTCAACGGCTTGCCTCCCTTTCTCGAGTGGTTGCTGCAGCTGGTATTAAGTGGACTATATGTGGGCTTTCCTTGGAGCCGATCTGGCTTAGATCTGATCGGTGTCCAATACTGGGAATACTGTTGGTCAGTTCCACCAGTGGATTCGAGAAACCCGGAGGGATGAGGATAATCAGGCGAATTTGTTAAGAATGAGAGAAACTTCCAAAGAGCAATTCTGATACGGTGTGTGCACCTTGAAGGTTGGAGTAATAATTTGAATATTTTTTCTTCTCGGGTATTGAAATATATACGAAGGAACAATATATATATACCCTTCCCTTAGCCTCTATCGAGCTAAATAATCATATAGTTTGCACTCTCTGAGACTTAAGAATCAGAATCTGCTACATTAGTTGAATATAAATCATTCGCTTTGCCGATCCTGCTTGGTTTTGAAGTCTGTGTTAGGGAACACATATCGATGAGAACAAAAGTCCCCATACTTTCATGTATTTGGAATGCAGATTTTCCCAAGGCTGCTTGGTTTCGATGGCTGTGTTGGGGAATCCGTAAATCGGGTCAATCAAAACGAGGCAGTTAGGGCGTTTAGATAATGCTTAACATTTTACAGTTATTCAATTGTTTATCTAATGAAAAACAACATTTTATTAATTGCAATAGAAGTGTAGAAATATTCCCTATTAATTGAAAATGTTCGAATGTTCGAAATGTTCGAATCTTTCATTTTTTCCTGCATGTTCTGTGTTTAGGTTTTCAATTTACTCCCCATATACTCCGGTTAGACGTAGTCCCACGTCAAAAAAATATTTATTAACATGAAAAAAAAATTCATTTATTTACTACAAATACTACATTTACATTTGCAAGCCATTCGTGTGTTTGATAATGCTTATACATAATTTTTCTGAATTTAGATTGCACACTATCATTTATTAAAACTTTCGAGCTGCCGCCACGATGTTTGACTGAAGTTTCTGGGATTTGAGCGTCGAATCATCAAAATCGAATATTTTTCTCATTTGTTTGATCAGCTCCTCGAAAAAACTGCGACGAATATCCTTTGAAATGATCTGCCTTTCGCTGTTCATTGTTCTGATGATTCCTTCTGTTGTTATTCCAACCTTGAATTCTTGTCACATTTCAAATGATCTTAATATTTCATAGCATTGGACATTGAAACAACGTAAGATTACTCACAGATATTAGTGAGAATGATCAAATAAAAATCTTTCAGCTCTTCATGTAGCATCGTGAATTCAGGCTTTTCAGCCTGGAACAAACGATTCAATCTGTTGTTATGGGACACCCAGTTTTGCCACATTTGAATCTCTACTAGAGGGGTTAAAGTCTTTCTCATCTGTACTTTTCTGTCCAAAAATCTGTATCAAAAATCGGTACCAGCGAAAGTATTCATTGTAGAGAAAAAAAATATTTATTAGCATGAAAAAAGTACTGATTTATTTACTTCAAATACAACATTTACATTTCCATCTCACTCGTATGTTTGATGATACTTAGACATAGTTTCTCTGAAACTAAGCGGTACTGTGGCATGAAAGTCGTCATGTACCTTAATGTAGCTTTGTTCAAATGTAAGAAATTTCAATCTGTACCAATCTGTACTTTTTGACGAAAATCTGTACTCTGTACCGTGCAGAAACTGTACCAAAAATAACGAAAAAATCTGTACCATTCCAGATAAATCGTGTGGCAACACTGATTGGAGTACCGGTGACACTGACCGAAACATTCATGTTCCAACGAGATGGATTCACTTTTTCCATCATAAAATTATTTGTATTTATTTTCAAACAAATTTTTTTCTCAATTTTTTTCGGGTGGGCCTTACCACCCCCCACGACCCCTCGGTGGTCGTGGAAGAGGGAATCTAAGCTGAGGTCCTAATTCGTCCGTACTACACGATCGGGCCCGAAACACACAAACTTCTGAACCCACCTGAGCAACCCTAGCGACCACGGCGACGGCAACATCCCTTATCGTGTGCCAAGACACACCATCTGAGGAAGGACACACGACGGTCGCGCGTTTTGCCGCGTTCTGTGTCCTGAGGATGAAAATACAAGATGCGATCGTGGATGCGGGTGGTGAAAAAGAAAGGGGAGGGTGACTTAGTGGGGGGGGGGGGGGTCGGTTTGTGTTGGCGAAAACATATATGTACCCTGCTGCTGCCGCTGCGAAACTGACCGTTCGCTGTACGGTTCTTTTCTTACCGTGGCTCTGTGCGCAGAGGGAAGAGGACGAGGAGGGTTTGTGGCGATGCGGGTGGAAAGGATTTCGTGAAATTGTGCTCCGTCCATGCATACGACTCTCGCAGCGGGCGAGGTGCGCGAAACGTTGTGTGGGATGGGGAATGATATCACCCTCTTCTTATATTTCAATCTCGCTGCTCTTAGCGCGAACCGTACAATGAGGATGCTTGCTTGGGCTGCTGGTGACGGGGATACGGGGGCCAGCGAGACGATTGTGGAGAACCCCAACAGTGCTGGACGAGGTTGGTCACGCAGATCGCTCTTATGCGGAGAAGTAAAATCGCAAAAACCCACTTGGAAGCAAAGATGTATTTTCATCCCGTACGTTTCCAACGCTGCCACTGGTCTACACCCCCATCCGGTGTTTCCTCCGCGCCACGGCCGGACGCGAGATATCCTTTTGATTTTACCCTTCTGTCGCGGGAGGTTCGAGGGTCAGCGAAACATGGCTTGTGTCCGCGCTGTGCACGTGTTGGCGTATAAGGAGGCCGTGTGTATATGCTGCCGATAGGATGGATGGACGCGCAAACGAGAGTCGAACCGCGCCAAGTCTTCGGCAGCTCTACCCGCACGGCTTCCGAATCGGAAAGGATGCCTTAGTAAAAGCGAGAGCGAGATTACCAAACGCTCGATGTGCAATGTGAACAGGAGAGAAAAAGAGAGGGAGAGCATGGATGATCTCAGAGCATTGGAGAATAAAGTATCCTTCCTTCGCTAAATAACTTAGATGTGTGGAAAGGAGTCCAGTTCTGGGTAAATTCACGATAAGAGACAAACGGGACGCTTGCAGGACCGTTATGTTGGGGTGAAGGAAAAAATTGAAGAATACTTCGCTTTATTTTTCTGCAGACTTTCCCTCGACCGTTCGGTTGAGGCTTCTTCGGATTGTTTCCTACACGCGTATCACGGGTTGCCAACTTCGCCTTCGCTTCCACGTGTTTGCCGCACGTGTGAGCGGATTGAAGACCTTGAAATACTTTCAGCAACTTGTGCTCGTGCAGAAAAGTTTACTTCCACTTCCTCGAGGAAGTTGGCAGCCCTAACTCCGGTATGTGTCAGGTTCCGCGTGTTTTTCCAATTTCCCCGCTTATCAAGCTGCATCGCATCCGTTCACCCGTTCCGAGATACGCGCCATGCAGAAATCTCCTGCTCGGTGCAAAGATGCGATGTTAGCGATAATTGCAAATCCAAGAGTAGCGAGAGAGCGACGCTGGTCCGAGCCGTGCAGGTGGAGGACATTTTTGCACCGATCGGTATGGTGAAAGTGGTAAAGTGCCGAGGGGAAAAACCATAACGATATCTCGCATGTGGTAAACGAAACGGACGCAGGGTAAGATTAAAAGACGGCACACTGAAATATCTAATGCCGCCAATCTGATGAGATGGACCGTTACGGACGGCACTCGCGCGACTCACAGGACTCTTTGCAACCGAGGGGATGGCCACCCCGTGTCCTGCCCCCTTATTTCCCGCTTCCTTTCGAGCTCGTGTGTGTGTATGCTAAAATCGCCTCTGATGACGGACGAGATACACGATGGATGCAGTGCTGGATATCAGTTGCTGTTGGGAAGCGGAGACTGACTACGGGGGTTGGTTTACAGGGGATCCAGAGGACTTGAGTCGAAGCCCTAAGAGTCAGCGGAGATTGTTCAAAATATAAAATATCGTTCACCTCAGCATCTCTCCTGCTGCCTGTGTGTTTGCATTAGATTATCTATGACGATATCGCGCCTGCACAGTGGGCGAGTTTCTATTGCATTGGTTGATGTACGAATTGATAGTCAATCTGCTGTAATAGGAAAGCATTAATGGTACTCTCATTTAATCGAAATCACCCAAACTTCGCATAGTACCTCTACGTGTAATGTTTGCGTTGTGTAGGTATGTATATTTTTTTCAGTGTGCGATTAATCGAGCGAGTATTTGTTTTTTTTTGTTTTGTGATAAAAATTAACAAACATCGACAATGAAGCAAAATCTATATGCATAAAAATCTCGTGTCACGGTGTTCGTTACCGAACTTCTCCGAAACGGCTCGGCCTATTTTGAAGAAATTATGCACAAAATACTTGGTAGGCATGAGAGTAGGTTGTATACCGCTAGGATACCGATTACCATATATTTCATAAGGATTAGGATGGCCCTATGCAAAGAAAATGAAATTCTAAATAATTTTATTTTTCTCAAATTTGGTTTCAAACCATGCATTCAACCCTAAATTTTAACCCCCATCCCCTATTATTAATCGCGATTTTAGTATGTTGGTATAAACTATATTCAAATAATTTAAGGGGGGGGGGGCCTGTTTGGAAAGCCAAAAAATAATTAATTTTCGTGATTTTATTTCTGATGTTAGGAATAAAGTGAAGTGTTCGGGTATTTTGATTATTGTTTTAAAGTATATTTGAAGATGTATTTTCCATTTTTTGAGTGCAAGAATAATGATTACAGGTAAACTTCGATATAACGTACATTTCACTTTCAAAATTGTGCGTTGTATCGAATTGTACGTTATATCGAAGCATAATAAAGTACTCACAAACGTAGTCTATAATACATTATTGTGTTGCTGTTTTAGTGAAGTTAATGAATAACTTCAATCAGAAGACGAAGCCAGCCTTTCTCATGATGTTTCCCTTCGTATTGTTGATTAAAGCTTGATTCATTTAGAATCCGGAATCACAAAACCAGCTGTATTTCGGAATTGATTGAAGGCACAAAACTTGTTTTAGCATCACAATACGGATAATTCATTGTTCTATCAGAAAAAAAGCATTGAAAAAAATTTTCCTTCACACTTTGGAAAAGTGTACGTTATATCAAGGTAAAATGTACGTTATATCGAGTGTACGTTATAACGAGGGTACGTTATATCGAAGTTTCCCTTACGCTATTGACAGCTGGATGCGTAGATGCTGTCTTAAAATCTGTACCTTGTTGGTAGTATTGGTTCTGAAGCAACGGGTGTCGCAGAACGAATTCCAATGAATATTTTGAACCTTAACTGCCGTAATTTCGCGAAGTGACGCAAGCGCCAGAGGGAAGAATTTTCAGTACGAGACTTTTCGTAAAATTGCATGTATAATCAGCATACGCGTACATTAGGAAAATCTGATCTGTACAAATTGTGTACGATTGATGGAAAAACATTGCCATCGGCTTGATTTTTGAAAAAAAATGCAGTCTTATTTAAGCTATGTTACCAACGCCAGTTTGTTGTGGAAACAGCAAATTTTAATCGCTATTTCCACAACCGATTGGCGTTCATCCATCAATATATGCGAGAATCTGTTTTCAATTATTTTCTACAAAATGCCGCCGTTGAGCGGAGCATGAGGTAGCATCATGGAGAAAAGTTCTACACATTTTCCAACTTTGTAGCAAGCGTCGAGCAGGCTAACGTAGTTGAGAACCCGATTTTAACAACTATGGACAGCACCGATTTTTCCAATCCAAAATACAATTGAAAACATCCGTGTTGAATATGATAATGCCGTCCGAAATTATCCGATGTAAAGCAAATACGGTTTTCGCGAGGATGTTTTGAGTTTTATTATAAGATGCGTCTCGATGGAGAATTCAGAAGAGTGCAGCTGTTCACCAAATCGACATTTATTTATCGACATCGTCAATATACTTTGTCCCTTGATACCTGAAGATAAAAGACACTATTGGGAAATCCTTTTAGTCAACAATTAAATTGATTAGTTTGAACTATTTAGTCATAATCGTTATGTGCAATATGTGAGAACAGCAATACACTTCAATCTAGGATATATATTGTTTTTAAATGAGTTTGATTTTATGAATTTCAATATTTGGCGATACTTTTAAACAGAGCTTCTAAGTACATGATTTGTAGTTCTAAAACAAAATTGCTGTTATAAATGTAGCACTGCATGATGTGATGATCGACTGTTTTTGATTAAAAAATTTGTCATGACGAGTTTTTAGGAAAAGTGTTTTTCTACAAGACAGATGGTATGTGACTCTCATTGTGCTAAACATCCAGTACGGAAGATGTTGTTATGTGAAATTTGCTGTCCCTGTTCGTTCATTCTATTGCCATCAGAACAGATCAAAAATCACATCGCATCACATTCAAATTACGGCACATTATAATGGAAATTGCGCTTGCGCCACATCACAATGGAAATGGCGCTTACGCCACTCCGTTTTGAACCTTTTACGGGGTCATTTTTTCACATTTCTGCAAAACTTCGCAGTCATTTGAAAGGATTTGGTATTCTTCATCGATCTATAACATAAAAAGTAAAATGTCAATTTTGGCGCTTGCGTCACTTTGCGAGATCACGGCAGTTAAGCAAAATACCTAAAGCCTAAAGTAACATAGGAGTTTTTGAAAATACGAATAATTGTCAAAAGGGCGACTATTTTTGATAAAAATGAGTTATTTTTCATGGAAAATCATTGTTTAGAAGCTCATATAACGGCTATGTAATGCTTTAGATAATTCATTTTTACATGCTAATAAAATTTTTGAGTCGAATCGGTCGAGTAGATCCTGAAATATCGATTCCACCAACTGAAAAACATGGATTTACGGAAAAACGCGTTTAAAAATTCGTTCAACAATGCCATAACCCTTGAGGAGACCTCATACTTTTGGCTGTAAGTTTCCAATGAAATCAAATATCGGAAAATCCTTTCAGGACAACATTTCTGAGGGGATAAGCGTTGCAAAAATGTAAAATAATCGATTTTTTCAACCTTCCAGGCCGGAGTAAACAACCAATGCCACCAATGCTCCCAACACCCTTCTCAACATAGTATTACATGAGTCATTTGTATTAGTACTTAGTTGTGATTTTTATGCCAAGAAATATGCCTTGAATATATTCTGAGCGACAAGCTCTAGAATATGTGTGACTATAGTGCAAATCAGAATGGTTACTTGGACGAAAAATCTCCCAGCCATTCTAAAAAACCACAATGGATATTGCAGAAACATTGCACAAGGAGACCCCGCCATTAGTACTTCATTCTTTATGAACATCATTTATCATTTTCAATTGATGATTGACGATTTTCATGCGAACTCGACTGGCCGTTGGCAGCACCATCTCAGATAGCAGTGAAACGTTGTGGGTGTAAAGACATGGGTCATTTAAGCAACTTTGCATACTTGAAATATTCGAAAAAGAATTAGACTTCTTTTTGAAAAAAAGCCATTTTTTTTCTTAATTTTTTACGAAAATTCATAACTTAAAAACTATGATACCTACAAAATTCTTGTCAAAGGATGAAATGTAGGAACTTGTTTAAATTTTTACAAAAAATACCAACAATTTTTTGGAAAAAAGTTTCGCTGAAAAAAAAGTTATTTTAAAAATTGAAATTCATTTTTCTCAAAAATTTTTTTTTTAAATTCCCAAAAATATATATATGAAGAGCCCTTAAGATTTCCAACAACTCGGCCATACATCAGAAGATGGGCACTTTTACAGGGAAAAAGTATTTCTAACAACAACTTTTTTATATTTTCTTTTAAAAAAATACAACTAAACCTAATTTTGTTCAAGTCATGATAGCGTTATAGTGTATTCGACAAAGTTTTAGATCTTATTAAAATATAAACTTTTGTAGAAGACATTAACTTTCTATCTTTTATAGGTTTTGGAATATAAATAAATTTTATACGAAGACTCCCGGAAAAAAATATATTTTGCTCGTAACATTTTTGTGTGTAAATTCTCACGTTTGACGTGTTCTTGACATGTTTCTTAATAGAGAAAAGTTAGTTAAATAGAGTTATTTAAAATGCGATAATCTATATATATATATATATATATATATATATATATATTTATAAATGGATTTCTGTCTGTCTGTCTTATGGACTCGGAAACTACTGAACCGATCAACATGACAATTGGTATGTAGGGGTTTTTGGTGCCGGGGAAGGTTTTCGGGATAGTTTGAGCCCCTTCCCCCTCTCAAAGGGGGGGGGCTGCCATACAAATTAAACACAGATTTCTACATTACTCGGGAATTAATCAAGCAAATGAAACGAAAGTTGGCATATGGAGGTTTTAGGGTGCAATAAATGTTTCTGTAATGGTTAGTCTCTCCATCCCCCTCTTGAAGGGGGAGCTGCCATACAAATGAAACACAAATTTCTGCATCACTCGAGAATTAATCAAGCAAATGAAACCAAATTCGACATATTGAGGTTTTAGGATACATTAATTGTTTCTATGGGGATTAGACTCTATCCTCATTAAGGAGAAGGGAGGGGGAGGGGCTGCCACACAAATGAAACACAATTTTTTTTCCAAAATTTTTTTGGTATTTTTTTTGTTAGAATTTAAATAATTTCCTACATTTCTTCTGTTCACACGAACTTTGTAGGTATCATAGTTTTTAAGTCATACATTTTTGTAAAAAATTAAGAAAAAAACATTGGCTTTTTCCAAAAAGTAGTCTAATTCTTTTTCGAATATTTCAAGTATTCAAAGTTGTCTAAATGACCCATGTCTTTACACCCACAACGTCTCACTGTTATCTGAGATGGTGCTGCCAACGGCCAGTCGAGTTGACATGAAATTCGTCATTCCTCTCTTGATCCCAATATCTTAACACTCTGGAAATTTTGCAATGCGAGAAAAAGGTGGTAATCGCTTGATGCCAGGTCCGGACTACACTCTGACCAATATCTATAAGACCAGGTGATGATCTTGTTGCTTTGTGTCATTGTAAACAAACAACGCTGCAATTTATATTCTAGTGTATTTGTACTGGTAATTATCATACACTGCATGATTCTCATATGTGTGTGTGCAAGCGTTGAGCGTAAACAATTTTTTTTGTATTTTTTAAGTGTCAAGTTTCTATAAGAGTTACGTTTTCCGTTGTTTTTAGTTAGTTTGATTAATAAACCTAGAAAATGCCGAAAGGAAAAGTGCTCACGGATAGAAAAAAAGGACAAATCGATGCATTTCACCAAGAAAATGTTGGAATTAGAGAAATTGCTCGTCGGATTGGATGATCCCATCAAGTAGTTCTCAATTAGTAGAATCCTCAAGGATAAGGTAAAATGAAGAGAGCTCCACGTAAATCTAAGCTCTCTGACCGGGATAAGCGGGAAATAATTATAACAGCTTCGAATACTTCAAAATCGCTTATGCAAATAAAGCAATCTTTGAATATTAATGTTTTACGGGAGACAATTCGTCAAATTTTGGTAAAAAGTCCTTACAGTTTTGCCAAAGCTCACATGAATCAACAGAGGGATATGTTTTGTTAGACAAAGAACGTTTTCAAAATAATACATTTTGCTATTCTTCATTTCATATTAAAGTTCATCAATTATTTTTTTTACTTTTAACTTTGCTAGTTTATCTCCAGTGACGAAAAAAAAAATTCAATTTGGATGGTCCTGGTGGATTCAACGGGTACTGGCGGAACAGTATTTTTCAACCGGGAATTTTAGTGGAGGCTCGTGCATGGTTTGGGTGGGATTCTGTGCAACTGGAAAGCTCAAGATAACTTTCACATAATTCAAGGATTACATACATGTTCTGAAATCCTCTCTTCTACCGTTTTTGCGAGGATATCGTCACAAAAAATTCACATTCCAGCAATAAAAAGCTACTATTCATACCAGCAAGAAAACTAAGCAATGGATTAGCGACCAAGAACTTAATTATTTGGACTGACTGGCTCGTTCTCCAGACTTGAATCCTGTTGAACATCTTAGGGGGATCCTTGTACGTTGAATCTACGCTGAGGGAAAACTGTACACCACGATTGAAGAGCTCAAGGTCGCAATTTCGGAAACATATGAAAATATCGAGAAATCCGTCCAGCAGAATTTGGTAAATAATATTCCAACTCGAATTTTCCAGGTTATTAACCGAAATGGCAAGACTGTCAATTATTGACATGAAAATCAGGCAATAGTTTTGAATTTTTCATTGATAATGTTTATGAATTCTGAATTGGTGTTATAGAAACTGTACAGCTGAAATTATCATATTTTTAGCACAATAAATAAACGAACAACTCTTTTGAACGGAATTGATTTTAAATTTACTTTATTCTAAGCATTCTACAATGTATGAATGTATCTTGTTAAAATTCTAACTGTTTGTGTTGCAACGAAACATAATCTGGGTGGTCTTATAGAAGTTGGACAGAGTGTATATGGTGGATGCATTAAAACATCTCAATCAAACTCCCGGAATCGAGAATTTTTTTTAGTGTTAAATGTCACCTTTACAACGAGCCTAAACTTGAAATTGTATGATTGATATTACGCGAAATATTGATCACTAAAGCCAGCTACCGAGAAAATAATGGATATTTTTTTTCCCAACCTAATATAATAGCCACCTATATTCCATCTTAGCGTTCAAAGGTTACATTTTTTCTTAAAACAAGTCATATTTGAATGTAAAAAAAAAATTTTTATCGAATCACATATAATCGAGTCCGACCAAACTAATCTTTGTGATTGTGGCGATGGCTACCACGACATCGAGCATGTTGTCTGGTCGTGTATCCGGTTCCATGCTGCTCGCTCTCAGCTCTTTAGAGCACTGAGAGCACAAGGCAGACAATCGGATATCCCCGTCCGGGATATCTTAGGTAGCCGGGATCCTGATCTTCTGCTTCATCTATACCTGTTCCTCAGAAACGCCGATGTCAACGTTTAATGATGTTTCCTTCGTTGTGCCCCCGTTTCATATCCCTCCTATCCGATCGATAAACTTTTACTTAGTCGCGGCAATACATACACACACTCTTTACAGATGAACGGGCCGAAGGTTGTGCAGTCCACTGATCATTCAACAAGAGCCAAAGGTTGTACCGCTCATGACAACTCTACACGAGCTGATGATTGCGCCGGCTAGTGACCATTCTATCCTGGATTCCTCGAGGCGAGAAAGACGCACCACGCTAGATATGGGGTACAGACTAGGGGGGCGTTGCTGATTAAGGGTCAGCTGCATCCCAATAGGAAGTATCCCGTGTCGTGCACACGTACAGAGCATCGAAGACTGCAACATACCAATTATGAGAACACTTGTAATACTAACCTCGAGCCAACCGCGAGTAATCGGTTACATATTACTAACATAGTTGTAAGACAAAAATTGTCAAAATATTGTACTCCCGGCCCCGTCAGGCTAACGCCACATGTGCCTTAATAAAATATATATTTTGGAAAAAAAAATCGAGTCCGAACTGTATTCAATAGGTGCAGTGTTGCAGGTTCGCTCAGGTTCGTGTCTTGGACACCTCCATCCAACATTTTTCAAAACAACATTTTTTTCCATTTTTTTTTTGTTTTTGACAAGTTCCGTTTGTTGAGTTCAGCGTCATTGTTTAAACGAAGTTCGTCCAAAAAGCAGCCCTTTCTACAAAATATTCTTGGATAAAATAAGTCCTTCCACCAGTAGAAAGAAAATGCTTATTGCTGTAAGTTCATCGCAAAACCACTCATGTTTTCCCCGCCACTGAATCAACACACTGGACCACTGTTCCAAGCGATACCGCGCGAGTGTCTATCCTGCATGTGGTGTATATCCTGTGATGCTGCTGCTGATGCTTATTTCTCGTGTGTTGTCATTCTTCTTTTGCTCCTGGGAGATCCCACACGGCCAGTTGTGTGTCGTGCGATGAAGAAGCCGACGATATTGAAGGTGGGCGAGAGCGATCTTGCCTGTGACAGGAATAAAGGCTGCTGCTGACGGTGCGGGTCAGGGGAGGGGTGTACCGGGTGTGTGTGTGTGTGCACGACGGGTAAGAAGGGACACAGCGCGCTTCGGTGAGGACGACGGCGGCGGCGGCTTTTCGCGTCGTACGATTTGCTTCTCGCGGCAGCACAGTCTTTGGAATAGGTTTTTGTTTGGTCGCAATTTCCCCGGGGGGGAGAAAAAAGGAGAAACCCCGCTCCAAGCAGTGAGGGGGCGCGCGCTATTCGGACCGTGTGTATGATTGCTTCTCGCGAGGGTTGGTTAAGGAGCGGTGGGGTGGGGGTGTATAGCGGTGGCTTTGATATGGACAGAGGATTCGAGAGGTTGCGGGGGGAAGGGTAGCTAAACAGCGGAAGCACAAGCATGTATGTGAAAGGTGGACGTCGTCGTGAAAGAAAATCGTTTTGTCCGCGCCGAGAATGAAGAATCCTTCGGGGTGGTGCGGGTTTCCATGGCTTGGTACGTGTGTTGGCTGTAGTTGTGCTCATGTGTACACAGCCAGCACTCTGGTGCGGGGGGTCCGAGAGTCCGAGAGATTTCCTTTCTCTGGACCAGCGTCGTCATCGTCGTCGTCGTCGTTGTTATATATTTGAACGATGCTGTTCCATAGTAGATTGCTGCCGTTGATGAAGGTGGATGGAGAGGACCGGTGGACAAACTGACCGGTGAGTAAAGTTAAGAAAATTTATTTGCTTGTATATGTAATCATCCCCTTTTTCGGTCTTGGTCTTGGTCGTCGTCGTCGTCGTGGACGTCGACAGCGATGATGATATTGATGCTGAGGGGACTTTAGAAAATGAAAATTTCTCTCGTTTCTTCATCGTTCGCGCGCTTAGCTACCGGTGGGATGGGGGAGGTTTGGGAGGAGGATGATTGTAGTGTGTTCTGTTGCTGCTGCTGCTGCTGTTATTGCTGGTGTCGCAGTTGGATGGTTTAGAGTTGCTTTTTTAGATAGTGGGCGGTGGGCGCTTGACGAAATCTACACGTACGTTAGAAGTTCGGAAAACGCGCTGTGGTCAGCAGTGGACAAAGCTTTGGGAGATCTACCGGAGAAATGGGATGGGAGGATTGATACAGAAACTGTGCTCTGCAGGTGCGGACCAAGAAGAACGTTCTCCAGAAGGATTATCGGCTCCGGCTCGGGCATGAGAAGGGTCAGAAAATTCATTTTAAATATTGTGTGTAGGTAGCCCCGGTGGCTGCTTGTTGTGTGATCCACATTCACTCCGTTCGTTCCGGACGCTACCGTCCCACTTCTTGGCCAGAATTTCCTGGACTTATTTACCCTTTCAGAATTACGAAACATTCTTCCGAGATTTGTACATATAGGGGAGAGAGGCGGCTCTTCGGCGGCTCGGGACAGGTTTCGTTCTTACCGTGTGCGGGCGGCTTCTGGAGCCGGATTTTGCAGATTGGTCAAGGAGATGCTGACGATGAAATGGACACAATCGGGCCGATGGTGTGCGATACCCGACGGTCAGCACACATACGGGTGGGAGCCATGGCAACGCGTACACGGGGGCAATCTTAATTCTGGATTCATTCCTCCTTTCTCTACAGCTGCCTTCGCTGCCGCGGTGCAACCTTCGGGACCGGGGTGCAATTTATTCAAATTCAGCTGGTTTTTTGGGTGTGTTGTGCTGTGGCGCCGAAATCGCTACAAATTAGCTTCTTCTGGGTTTTGAAGAAAAGTTGAACAGCTGATGGGAAGCTGAGCCTCACAGTCGTAGATACCCTGTATTAATCAGTTTGTTCACATACACAATTCTGGTGTTTCGATAAATAAATTACAGTGCATTGTGGGTGTTTTTTTGAGTTTCTATTGTGTGTGTATGTGTTGGCGATAAACGTTGTGCAGGATTGTTTTTTTTCGTTTATAGGGACTATAAGTTTATTCGCTTCTTGCCTTGAAAAAAGCCAATTGGAAGATCAATAAATCGTCAGAATTTCACTACTGAAAATACTTCCGACTGCCATTCAGTTCACCTCGATTTATTAGATTACAACATAATATCGATTTCAGGTCAATTCTATGAAGTACTTGTCGACCAAATCTTGGAACTCAGGTTCAAGTGTGCTGACACATATTTTAATAATACAGGAATATTCCATGAATCTATAGCAGAAGCACCTCCTGGATCACATTGTTTTAGTGCGTTTTACTTTTATTCTATCAAGGAGCTCTCTGAGAGTTCCGAGATCTCTGAAAGTTGCAACAAGTTCAAGTTTATGTTCAAGACCAAACAAAGTTTCAATTCAGGGATTTTGGATTCAGCGATTCAAATTCACAGATCAAGGTTCTGATTTTCATCTTCAGATACTGAGATTCAATAACTCTGCTTCAGGCATTCATATTCAGAGATTCAGATATAGAGAATCACATTTGAAGATTCAGATTTTTAGATTCACATTCGAAGATTCAAAGATTCAAAGATTCAGTCGCAGATTTGGAGAATTTGATTGATAAGTGATTTGGAGGATCAGATATGCTAATTCGGGTTCAGAGATTTTAGTTAATAGCTTCAGATTTAGAAATTGAGTTTGAGGATTTAGATATAGAGATTGGAACCAGTGACTAACATTTGGAAATCGCGATTCAGATATACAGATTATAATTAAGATATACAGACAATGATTGAGATTTAAGAACTAAAATCAAGGAATCTAGTAATCTTAGAAAAGTTGAAAACATCCGCAATACAGATTCTAGTATAAAGAAGAGAAATTCATATTCGATTTGTAGATTTAAATTCAGGTACAGGTCGGACTCGATTATCCGGAGACTCGATTATCCGGGATTCTATTATCTGGAATTTTAGACTCGATTATTCGTAGTATTTTATTTTTGATTTTTCTTATTTTTAGATCGGAAAGTTCGAATAATAAAAATGTGTATCAAATGAAATGGCTTGACTAGTAGAACACAGTTTTTTTATGAAAAATGTAAATCCAAGATGGCGCCCACTACAAAATGGCGGATTATATATTTTCTCAGAACCTCATCAATATGGGTATCAAATGAAAGGGCTTGACTAGAAGGAACACATATTTATAAAAAATGCAAATCCAAAATGGCCGCCGCCACAAGATGGCACCATATATATTTTTTCACAATCCCATCAATATGGGTATCAAATGAAAGGGTTTGACTAGTAGAACACAGTTTTTTTTATGGAAAATGTGAATCCAAGATGGCGGCCACTACAAAATGGCGGATTACATATTACATATTTTTTCTCCCCATAAATATGAATATCAAACGAAAGGGCTTGACTAGTAGAACACAGTTATTTAGAAAAAAAATGCAAATACAAGATGGCGGCTGTTACAAAATGGCGGATGACATATTTTCTCAGAGCCCCTTCAATATGGGTATCAAATGTAAGTGCTCGACTGGAAGAACACAGTAGATCATGAAAAATCCAAATCCAAAATGACCGCAGTCCCCAAATAAACAATTACTTTTTAATGGTTTCATTCATCTTGCCCTGTTTGTATGTATGTTTGAGTGTTTGTAATTAATTGAAATTTGACCCCGTTCCTGATCACTGTTTGATCTGAAATTTGGAACATACTTTTAATTCTATTGTCATTATAAAACTGCGTATTCCATGATCTTGAAAAATTAAATTTGGCCGCCGCTAAAAATGGCACTACATTATGAACAACATAAACTCGAAAAGGTCACCATCACTAAATGTTCGACTATGTAGTTTTTGAAATCCTCTCAATATCGGTATCAAATGATATGATCTGACTAATAGAATACAGTACGTACTCAAAACATTCCCAAAAAAGATATGTAGGAAAAAAAAATAGAAAAAAAAGATGAATGGTTTTATTGTAGAGAAATATACTAATGATACAGATAATTTACTAAAAACTAGGAAATAAAATAAGTAAAAAACTTTTCAAGTTAAACGGTTTGCAAAACCTTTTAACTTTTAACTTTAATTTTAGTACATCTAGAAAATAATTGGGCAAGTTGCAGTTAGTAGTTATCACATCCAATTCTTTATTAATCTAGGGCAATGATGAGACTAAAATAAAATCGTGGGGTATATGATGAAACGTAATTACTTATCTAATTTTCTCCGGAATATGGAATATGTTTCATGATGTACTCTATTCTATTAGTCAAATCATTTTATTTGATACCCACATCGAAGCGGTTCTGAGAAAATGTGTAATCCCTCATTTTGTAGCGGCCGCCATTTTACTTTAAATTTTCCATAAATAACTGTGTTCTACTGGTTAAGCCCTTTCATCCGATACTCATATTGATGGGATTTTGAGAAAATATGTACATAATCCACCATTTTGTAGCGGCCGTCATCTTGGATTTTCAAGATCATAGAATACGCAGTTTTAGAATGACACCAGAAATAAAGATGTATTTCAAATTTCAGATCAATCGGTCAACAGGAAGTGGGTTAAATTTCTATTAATGTGGTATAGCGCTACAGACAATTCAAAGGTTCAAAGTCACAAAGTCAAAAACATACAAACAGGTCAAGTTAGATAAAACCGTTTAATAAATAAGTGCAAATCATAATTATATTACGTTTGCCGAGAGCAAATAGTTTTTTTTATGATTCAATTATCCGGAGGATTCGATTATCCGAAGTGAAAAAAAATAGATAACTAAATACATAGATTCGGATTAAGAGTTTCGATACATTGATTTTAAATTAAGAGATTTTGTTTCGATAATTCAAATTTAGGCATTCGAAACCGGAAGTTTGAATTCAGAGTTTTGATTGGGGTATTTAGATTTAGGGATTAACATTCTCAGACCCACGTTAGAACATTGAGAATCGATGATTCTGGTACAGCGATTCAAATTCAGATTCTGATTCAGAATCAGATCTAGAAATTCAGATTTGAAGATTCATATTCAGAGACTCGATTTTAGGGATAAAATTCAGATGTTCGGATGCAGATTTAAGTTTCAGATGTTCAGATTTATTTAGGATTCAGATTAAGAGATTCACATCTAAAGGTTCACAGAATAGAGTTTGGGGATTCACATTCAGATATTTGGATGTAGATTTAAGGTTCATATATTCAGATTTGAAGGATCTTGTTGCAGTTAAGCTCAGGCTTTCGCTTAAGATTTAGAGTTCAAGATACGGAGATTCAGACGCAGATATTTAGAGTCAGCAATTCCGAAATTCAGATATTCATATTTAGATAGTCAGATGCCGTCATTCAGAAATTCAGATTCATTAGATTCATATTTGGAGATGCAGATTAAAAGATTAGATTCGAAAATTTTAATTCAGATAGTCAGATTTATTTCCTAGTCGCAAAGAATGGTTCTCAAATGGGGATCAACATAGGGTAGGAGCCTGCCCGTTGGTCTCAAATGTTCCTATCTCACGCCTCCACGAAGATCATATGACGACATTTTTAGATCGGGCGTGAACTGGAAACACACACCTGGTCTTGGCTCCGAGAACGGGTGTCGAAAGTGGCTAAGTGAGGGGGTGCGAGCGAGTCAGAGCGCTATATCTCTCCCGGGGAAGGCCTCCCGGGTCATGGAGGCCTTGCCAACCCGCTGTCTCCCGGGCAAAGGAGATACACCCAGAAAATGGAGCTACGTTCACGAAGAATACTTAGAATGCGATCGCCCGAGGAGGGTCCCCGAACTGGAGCTGGTCCTGGAACGGGAGTAAGAACGAGCGGCCAGCGGCTGGAGGGCGAGGTGCAAGAGCGGGCCACCAGCCGGGTTCAACCCGAAGAGCTACCGCCACACGGAAACAGCAGCCATCGACATCACCCAAGAAACGCTGCGCCTACGAGGCGTGTTGTGACTGCCAGACGGCAGTCGTCCACACTCGTGGGTACCACTAGGCGCCGGATCATGTGGACACACGAAATGAAAGAATTCGTGATCCGCGCCTATTACATCTGCACTGCTTTGGAGACGGACATGAGCGGTCGCCCTCGAATACTAACAATGTTCGAGGAAGCGTATCCAGAGTTCGTCGGGAGGCTTGATCAGAACGCGATGAACGCGAGGCGTAGAGCGATAGTACGCAACAACATGCTCTCCCAAACGCAAATCGACGAGATCAAGCAGCAGGTGCAGAGAGAAATAAGCTCCAGGAACAACAGAGCAAGCGATGTGTCGAGACGAAGTTCAGTACGGCTGAGCAATTCATTCGCGAGTGGGGCACGCGAATCAGCACCAGTGGAGGCCACAGTACAACAACCCCCTGAGCCGGAAGACCCACAGCCAGATCAACAACTACTACGCGATCTGGTCTTCCACTACGACGAGGCGATCTCACAGTTCCGCGACACAGACCCATTGTCGCGCCCCAGGATCCCGAAGTTGCAGCATTCCCGCAGGCTGACAAGTGCAGTAAAGCTCATGAACGAGCACGTTCTTCCGCTGCACTTGGTTGATGCTGAGAGCATGGAGGAGCTGCAACTGAAAGTTTACTGTGCTGCTGTGGCGACCGCCAAAAGTTTATGATACCGTATTAGGCCAAGAGGCGGACTGCTCCAACATCTCCGTGAAAGGCGTGAGCCTCCATGGCGAAGGAGATTGGAGCAACGGATCCTAAACAAGCGCGCCGCAATTGGAAGACTGATGGCGTACAAAAGAGGCAGCAGATCGGCGAAATTATGTCGCCAAGTTGCTGTGATCGTGCGGCCTACTGAACTTCGCCAGCTGGGAGCTCACCAGCTGACGGAAAAACTCGACACACTGGTACAGCAATTGAGCGTCCTTACAAAACGGCTGAAACGTTACTCTGACTCTGCAAAGCGCCAGGAACAAAATCGGATGTTCAGAGATAACGAAAAAGCGTTCTACGACCACATTAGCGACGAGAAGCCCGACTACCGCGAAGGTTTGCCAGATATTAGCGATGTGACGAACTTCTGGGCTGGAATTTGGGAGACCCCAGTACAACATCGCGACGGGCAAATGTGGTTAAGACGGGAGGAGGAGAGTTGTGGTGAAATTGGAGAGATGCCAGCTATCATCGTCGAAGAGAACGATGTCCGCGAAGCCTCGCGGTACCTGAGGAACTGGGCAGCACCGGGCCCCGATGGTGTTCAGAACTTCTGGCACAAGAAGCTGACCGTCGCACATCAAAAGATAGCTGAGTGCTTCAACAAGGTGCTACGTGACCCACACAACCTCCCTGAATTCGCCACCCGTGGCGTCACATTCCTCCTCCCGAAAGACAGCAACACATTGAACCCATCAAAGTACAGGCCGATAACGTGCCTATCGAGTCTGTACAAGATATTAAGCAGCATCATAACCGCCAAAGTTTCTGCCCACTGCGAACAACACCATATCATCGCAGAAGAGCAGAAAGGATGCAGAAAAAATACGCATGGCTGCAAAGACCAGGCCATCATCGACGCAGCCATAGTCGGCCAGGCGGTTTATAACCAGCGGAACCTAAGCATGGCCTATATCGATTACAGGAAGGCTTATGACTCCATACCTCACTCGTTTCTCGTCCGGGTATTGGAGCTCTACAAAATTGATCCCGTCGTCGTTAGGTTCCTGCAGCATGCGATGAGGCAGTGGAGCACGTCTCTGCACCTTAGTGATGGGGAAAATGTGTTGCAGTCTAGAACGCTGCAGATAAAGAGGGGGATATTCCAAGGCTTTCAGCCCGCTTTGGTTTTGTCTGGCACTGAACCCCCTCAGTAGGACGCTCAATAGAAACGGTCATGGCTATAAAATAAGGTATGGCGACGGCGCCCACGAAGAAGTGACCCATACCTTTTACATGGACGATCAAAAGGTCTACGCTGATTCACGTCAGCGTCTAGGTGTAGCTATCCGGGTTGTCGAAGAAATAAGCAGGGACATCTGTATGGAGTTCGGCCTCGACAAGTGTCGCTGTGTCCACCTGCTGAAAGGACAACTTACCGAATCCGGAGGCTACGAGGTCTATGACGGCGAGTTTATAAGAGACATGGTTCGTGGCGAATCCTATAAATATCTTGGATTTCGACAGCTCACCGGGATTCGCCACTCCGACATCAAGACGGAGCTGCGAGACAAGTTCTTGAGTCGAGTGAACTGTGTCCTGAGGACTTTCCTCAACGCGGGGAACAAGGTACGCGCGATCAACACATTCGCGGTTCCCCTGCTGACCTTCAGTTTTGGTGTAGTCAAATGGAGCAAAACTGACCTAGAGGACCTTGAGAGGAGGATGAGGAAAGCATTCAAAGAGGCCGGAATGCACCATCCTCAATCGGCACTGGAGAGAGTTTCACTACCATGCAAAGAAGGGGGACTTGGAATCGTCGACATTTCTGCACTCTGTGTTGCCCAGGTACGACAACTGCGCGAGTACTTCGCAGAACGCGCCAACCAAAACGCGCTATACCGGGCTGTCTGCGCCGCCGACAGAGGATACAGCGCTCTGCACTTGGCGCAAGCGGAGTACCAACTCAACTGCAATCTGCAGACAGTGGAGGAGAAGATTGCAGCTTGGAAGCAGAAGGCAGTGCATGGTCCATCAACTGGCCCGGCCACACGTCGACAAGGCCGCATCTAATCTGTGGCTAACGCGTGGTGAACTCTCTTCAGTAGTAGAAGCCGACATGATAGCCATCCAGGACAGGATAATGCCGACGAGAAACTGCAGGCGGTACGTCTGGCATCAAGACGTTGATGACATTTGCTGGATGTGTCATCAACCAGGTGAAAACATAGAGCACATTATGGGAGGCTGTCCCGTTTTGGCCAACGCAGCCTACACCGAGCGCCACAACAACGTGGCCCGTATTGTTCATCGACAACTGGCGCTCCAATGTTCTCTGCTGGAAGACAACGTACCAAACTACCGGTACCTGCCTGTACCTGTCCTGGAAAATGACCGTTTCAAGCTGTACTGGGATCGCACTGTTCTGACCGACCTCTCGATCCACCACAACCACCCAGATATAATGGTTTACGACAAGAGCGACTGCAAAGTCACCATCATCGATGTCGCTATTCCACTGAACCAGAATCTGGAGGAGACCCACGGTCGCAAAATCTGCAAGTACCGACCATTGGCCGTGGAGCTCAAGGAACTGTGGGGGCTAAGGGGGGTCCCAAGAATTGTTCCAGTCGTTCTCTCTGGAACTGGAATTATCCCGAAGACACTTCTGGAAGCGCTAAAGGTGTTGAACATCGAGAAGGAATTGGCCGGCATCCAAAAGTCGGTCATCCTTAGCACCTGCGCGATTGTCCGACAATTCCTCGGTCAGGACTAAAACAGCACGAGCATGCAGATACGTGCATTCCGCAGAGCCTAGTCCCCCTTTGGCATTCAGAAGCCCGGGGGCAGGTGAAAATTCTGGCTAGGTTCGCCTAGTTAAGAAGTGAGATAAGTCTGCCAAGAAAAAGATTACAAAATGTTAGAAATCATCAGAAAAATTCAGACAAATTGAGAAAAGTTCTGAAAATTTTTAAAAGTTCAAGAGAAAAACACAAACACTCAGAAAAGTCATAAGATTTCGAAAAAAATCAAAAGTTCAGAACAAAAACAGTAAAAGTCAGAAAAAAATTTTCAAATTTAAAAAAAAAATCGGAGAACCCTGATAAAGTTGAATAATACAGGAATTTAAGAAAAAAATTCTGAAAAATTGCGGATAATTCAGAAAAAAATTAAAATTATAAAAAATAAGTAAAATAAAATTCAGAAAAAATTACAAAAATAAAAAAAAACATAAAAATTCAGTGAAATTCAGAAAAACTATGAATATTTGGAAAAAAATAGAAACTATCAAAAAAATTTAGAAAATATCAGAAAAATTAAAAAAAATCAGAACTATTCTGAAAAATTCATAAAGGTACAGAATAAAATAAGAAAAATTATCAATAAAAATCATTAAAAATCAGAATAAATAATAGAAAATGAGAAAAATCGGAAAAATAAAAAATCAGCAAAGTTTGGAGTATCTGAAAAAATCAGAAAAATCAGAAAAATTCACATACCGTCGATGGGCTTGAAAATGGATTATGGGGGTGAAATCGGGTCAAAAATGAAGATAGTTACTATCAGTAACATCTTGACAAATATTGCGAATATTTTTGAAAGATGTGAGCCGTTTGATAGGAGACATATTTCCCCAACTTCCAATGCATAATACTTAACTGTAGTACAAATAGTTATTATTCAATAATTTATCAAAGTTTGATGTGTGCCATCATATAACACCTCAAATAAAATCTCATGCCCAGCATTATACAGAACTACTAAGATCGTAAATATTGGATTGAATTATTCTTTAAAGTCTTGCCAGATGAGTCATTACTGATTTTGAACATCAAAAACAATTTTTCATTCGAATTTCAATATTTTCAAATAATCTCTTATTTACACTGAACGGGGGTGAGAATGGGTCAATGGCTGTGTACAAACATTTCCATCGTACTCCTAGGTGGATTGACACTATTTTCGTAACTCGAATAATCATTCGAGACTCTTACATGTTGTTGAGAAATTGATTTCTAAACACAATTCTTGAAAGAAAGTAATATTCACTACTTCAACCCATTGTCAACCCCATTAAGGGGTGAGATTGGGTCAACTTTCATTCAATCGTAGTTCAGTGAAAAATTAATATTATTCAACAATTCTATGAATACTTACGAGTGTTCACCATTAGAGAACATTTCCATGTAATCAGAATTGTTAGTTCGAAAACTACCTTTTTTGACACATTTTCACCCCCATCGACGGTAATTAAAAAACATAGACAACATTTCTGGTTTGGCGATTTTAGAGATTTCAAACTGTAGTTTCAGATTTAGAAATATAGCGGTATCACAGTTTCAATTCAGTGATTGAGTTCATTCAGTGAATAAAAAAACCAGAAAATCCAGAAAAAAGTAAATCAGTAAAATTTGAAAATAAATATGAAAAAATCGGAAAAAATTCAGAAAATAGCAGCAACACCAAGAAAAAAACCAAAAAATTCAGAAAAAAAACCGTAAGAAAGAATCAGAAAAACAATCAGAAAATTCATTAAAAAAAACAAAAAAAGCTGAAAATTATAGAAATCATCAGAAAAATTAACAAAATAAACAAGAAAATTCGGAAAAATCAGAAAAAATCCTAAAAGTAGAAATCCAGAAATTCAGAAATATAGAAATTCATAAATTCAGAAATTCAAAAATAAAGAAATCCAGAAACTCCAATATTCCAAAAATACAAAAATACGAAATTCCGAAATTCCGAAATTCTAATTCAAATCTTCGGTCATATGAAAATTCGTTGGTTGGTAGTGATTTTTTTTAGTTTAAGCAGAGACGAAGAGATGAGGTAACAACTGGAGTCGGCGGAAAGCAGAAACATACGTGGGACGCGGGACGGGGGAGGGTTAAATGGAAATAAGAACACGGCGAGACCGAGTAGTCCGAGATATTTGCATAACGCACAAATCCTCACGACAACCGGATGGACACAATCTCCACCGGTATGGGTGGTGCGTGGGGAGAAAAACAGGACACACATAAGGCATCTTTTCTTCCTGGATGGAAAGCTGGGGCTAGAGAGCCCCCCAAACTGTTGTCGATTGCGACGGAGAAGATTGCGACAACGACTACGATGGTCAGGGATCGTTGCTGGTTCGGTGCTAGATTGCGTACATATCTTACCTTCTTTCGCATGCATAGGATTTGGCCCAACTCTCTTTCTCTCGGAGGTGGCGGCGCGGCACACACATATGACTGGTCTTTCTTATGTATGCCGTTTTTCTTCTGCCCCCCTGCTACTTATACAAATAAATTTGAATATACACAACGAAGACCTGCCGGCCAGCCGTAGTTTTGTTCGTGGATGGATAAAAGTCGGACTCGAGTCCTTAGTCGCCTAGTCGGAAGGCGAAATAGTCTAGGAGAAAACGATTCCGTTCGATTGTGACGATGGGAGCTGAAAAACTTATGACGAAACCATTTCACTCAGCCTAAATGGCTCGCAATTGGAGAAATTGAAAACTTTTGCAGCGCAATGACTGCAAAAACGCCAAATAGCAGCACCGGACACTGTCCAGAGCCACATGCATACATACATACACAAACACGCGCTCGAGGCACGGTCGGGCGCAAACAGAAGGAACAAGAACAGCATCCTTTTCTCTGGACGGCGGATTTCGAAGAAAGTGGACAACGGTCTTTTTTTTGCCAGCCGTCGCCGACGTTCGCTTTGTCGAAGTGTGGATCCCGAGGAAAGAATGGTTTATTTTACTCCGCGCGGAAGGATACGCGAGCTGGCACGGACGGGGAAGAGTACGAGGTAGTAGAAGAAGAAACTACAACAAAGGAAAAAAAAACCTTTCTTATCGATTAGCACATGTGGTGGACGCTCTCGCGCGAATTGGTATGTGGCAGTGGCTGTATTTGTGTGCGATGTGTGCGAATGTGATCTTCATCTAGTTTTGGGCCCGTGTCCGGTTGAGCTTCTGCTTCTAAATATTCTAGTTTATTTTGGTTTCTCTCTCTTTTTAATCAAGCATCAAAATTGAGTTCTTTTATCTGCTGACCGGAATCTCGTACCTTCTCATCCTTTGTCCTTTTTGCGCTTTGTTATTGTCGTTGTTTCCCGATGCTGATAAAGCATACACAATATATCCTAGGCGCGCGCTTTGCCATCGCCATCGATGCGATGGAAAAAGGTAAGTGAAAATAAACTATCATCATTTCTTCGACTGGGCCCGGCGTCGCCCTTCCGTCCGCACGGCCATCCATCCTCCCATCCGTTCGGAGCGTCCGCACGTCCTGTTTGGCCCGGTTCGGTCATCCCCGTGGTGTAAAATCAATCTCGTGCCTAATGGAGGAGAATTTCGCCTTTCTTTACCCCAACTATTCTTTTTTTTATTCTCCTCATCTCAGCGCCGCTGCCGCTACCCAGTTGATGCTGGAAGAAGGAGCGCTACTGACTACTGAAAGTTGCTTAAAACAACTGTCCTTTTGGGAGGGGTTCTGCTCGGTTCACGTGCCACGCCGTGGCCGGTGACCGTTTGCGTGTTTTAAGGATTCTCGTCGGAGGGGGAGAACTAAAATCGTGCGGCAAGGGGTTCGAGATTTCGCTCGACCGACGACGGCCGAATTTATTTGTTTTTATTTTTCGAGAACCACAGCTAGTTAGATCATTGTTTGACTTTTGGGACGGTGGGGCGATAGCTTCGGCTCCCCGCTTCACTCGAGTGTGTGCCGTTTTGCGTCGAAGTGACGATTTTAGATCTGTGTATGGACTCGTTTCAAATCTTAGGTTGCTCGTTGACTTTGGTCATTGAACAGGAATGATTTGCTGTGGCCTTGACTTGGAAGAAATCATATATTTGAAATTTGGTTTACGAAAACACTTTACTTCGGATACTAATTACGTTGATTATAGTTTGGGTCGTTGAAATGTTGAAATCAGGGCATGTGGGTCGGACGGTAGATTCCTCAGAATCACTGCTCATTATGAATTCTTCTCTCTGCTTTCCTTTTCCCTTTGACTTTCCTTCTACTTATGATGTCAATTAACTTTATCTATTTGTATGGAGTATCTATCTATCTATCTATCTATCTATATATATATATATATATATATATATATATATATATATATATATATATATATATATATATATATATATATATATGTCGATCGGTTCAGTAGTTTCCGAGTACATAAGAATCAGACAGACAGAAATCCATTTATATATATATATATACATATATATATATATATATATATATATATATATATATATATATATACAGGGTGGGCCATTTAAAGTGGAAGCATCTGGCAACCCCATAACTTTTGACAGAGATGTCAGATTAACAAATGTCATACCGCGTTAGAAGCGTCATTTCAGTACAATTTTAACCATGGAACAATACACACCTAAACAACGCGTTGAAATTGTTCAGCTGTACATTCAAAATAACTTCTCAATTGTGTTAACTAAACGTGCGTGGAAAAATAAAAATAAAGTTAAAACATCGCCTGGAGACAACACTATACGTCGATTATATGCCAAATTTATATCGTCTGGTAGTGTTGGTAATGCCAGTCATCTGTCCAGACAACGACCAAGACGTTTCGACGAGAATATTGATGCCGTTCGAGCCAGTGTTGCAGAGACTCCATCGACATCAGGTCGCCATCGTTCGCAAGAGTTAGGCATCGCTCGAACCACTCTCCGACGCATAATTCGTGTTGATTTGAAAAAGTTTCCGTATAAAATTCAAAAGGCTCAACAACTTAACCCATCTGACTTACCACGTCGACTTGATTTTGCGAAAAATGTTCCCCGGAAGATTAATATCGAAAAACGGCGATTATGACTGGCCACCGAGATCACCTGATTTGACGCCTCCTGACTTTTTTTTATGGGGATATTTAAAATCCAAGGTATACACTGGTAAACCAAGGACCCTGGCTGCGCTGAAAGACCTTCCCTTATATATATATATATATATATATATATATATATATATATATATATATATATATATATATATATATATATATATATATATATATATATATATATATATATATAAATGGATTTCTGTCTGTCTGATTCTTATGTACTCGGAAACTACTGAACCGATCGACATGAAAATTGGCATGTAGGGGTTTTTGAGGCCGGGGAAGGTTTTCATGATAGTTTGAGACCCCTCCCCCCTCTCTAAGGGAGGAGGCTACCATACAAATGAAACACAAATTTCTACATTATTCGAGAATTGTGCAAGCAAACAAAACCAAATTAGGCATGTGAAGGTTTTAGAATACAATAAATGTTTTTACGGTGGCTAGATACCCCTCCCCCTCTCTTAGGGGGAGCTGCCATACAAATGAAACACAAATTTCTACATTATTCGAGAATTATTCAAGCAAACGAAACCAAATTTGGCATGTGAAGGTTTTAGGATACAATAAATGTTTTTACGGTGGTTAGATACCCCTCCCTCCTCTCTTAGAGGGGCTGCCATACAAATGAAACACAAATTTCTATATTACTCGAGAATTAATCAAGCAAATGAAACCAAATTAGGAATATACAAGTTTTAGAGTGCCATAAATGTTTCTATGGTAGTTAGACACTCTACCCCGCTCTCTAATCAGGTTGGGGGGGAGGGGTTGTTGGTAGACCCAAGTCTACCATACAAATGAAAGACATATTTCTGCATGACTCGAAAACTAATCAAGAAAATACCAAATTTGGCATACGAAGGTTTTAGGGGGCACACAACGTTTCTATGGCGAATAGACACTTCTCCCGTCTCTCTGAGGGGGAGAGAGGGGCGCCATACAAGTCAAGCATACATTTCCGCATAATTCAAGAACTAATTAAGCAAACGGAACTAAATTTGGCATGTGGAGGTTTTACGGAGAAGAAACATTTCTAAGGTGGTTCGACACTCTTCCTCCCTCTTTTAGGGTGGGCTGTCATACAAATGAAAAACAATTTTTTGCATAACTCGAAAACTAATCAAGCAAATGGAGCCAAATCTGGCATGTGAAGATTTTTAAACGTTTCTATGGTGAATAGACACTCCTTCTCTATCTCTAAGGGGAGAAGAGGGGAGGGGTCTGTCTTTATTCTATCATATTTTCTGTATCAAGCATTTATTTCATGTAACGGAGAAACATGTTATTTGCAAGTGGTTGAAAAATCTTGAACGAGAATTGTGTCTGAAAATAATTTGATTTTATAATAATGAGTTTTGGTAGAAGTACTAGCACTTTTTTAGTAAAAAAATAAATTCAACGTGGTCGATCAGAAGATCAATCAATGAACAGTTCTGAGACTGGACTCCTGAACTTGAAACGTGAATGTTTGAAGGTATTGATAACAAAAACAAATTTTGGGCGGGACGAAGTTTGCCGGTCAGCTAGTAAGTATATAAGTATATAAGTAGACTGACCAAACATACCGCTTTGAACGGAATTTGAGTTTTTCAACCATTTTTTATAGTCCCGTCTTTTTATCAATCTGTACCGTATTTTGAGTATGAAGAGAAAACAAATATGTCGTACTACGCGATTTGTTCGAAAACCTTTTGTGCTTAAACTATGGTTTCTTTTTATCAGAGATCGGTTAGTGACCTTTCAAACATTTATCGGCCTTGTTGCAGGAGACAATGTGGTTAAAGTTGTTTTTGATTTCGATAATTTCATTAGAATTTGAGAAAAATAATAATTTTTGACTAGCGAGATGAAAATTGTTCTTAAAACTCGCCCTTATTAGTTCCGCTTATGTCGAACCAGCCTCACTTTAGTTTTTGTTTATTCGCCAAATTTCCGAGGGGCAAGTTCAACATAGTGGTTTGATTCGTGGGACCCTTCAAACTGGATTTTTTATCTAACGTGCAAGAGCGAAGATTAACTCCTGAACAGGTGTACAATATCGATGAATCGGTCCTTTTTTATAAGGCTTTCTTTGGGAAAACTTTGATGTACACTGAAGAGTCTGCTGCTCTGGGGCTAAAGATAAAGTTGCCTTTATGTCATGTGCAAATGTGCCAAAATCAAACAGTGTCAAAAACAAAACGTGCCAAAATCGAACGGGATCTGTACATAATAATAATACAGATAATGTACTAAAAGCTAGAAAATAATTAGGCAAGTAGCAGTTAGCAGTTATCATACCCCTTCCTTTATTAATCAAGAACACTGATGAGACTAAAATTAAATCGTGGGACATATGATGAAACCGTTAAATGCGGATAATGGAAATCCAACGTGCCTCACGATTTTGTTTTAGTCTCATCAATGTCCTTGATCAATGAAGGAAGGGGTATGATAACTGCTAACTGCTACTTGCCTAATTATTTTTTAGCTTTTAGTACATTATCTTTATTATGTTTAATCACAAAGAAACCGTTTAACTTAAAAAGTTTTTTTTTTAATTTTATTTTCTAGATTTTAGTACATCATTTGGTCGGGGTTCTGCCAAAACGAACCAAGCGCCAAAAACATTATTTTGAGATATTTCAATTTGAAGTTTGGACAAATTATGTTTCTGCTAGATACGCAAAACTTCGTTTTCTTTGCAACCAGAGCGAACCAAGTCCATGCTAGCTATTAACATAATATCATTACATAACACATTAGTATTTTGTAACGGCTCATGACTAATTTCATGAATGGTATATATATTCACTCACTTTTGCTGTTTATGGCAAAATAATATCTAAATGAATGATAATAAGTTGATTTAAGAATGCATTACACTTGGTTCGCTGTGGTTGGACGGAATTTAAAAAAATGCAGATCAGCGTTTCTACACTTCATTGCAGCACGTAGGCTGTATTACTTACCAGATCCCGACGACATTTGATTCCCGGAGCTGTCCGAAGCACAGCCATTCAAGATTTACTTTTTTTTTATAAATGAATGTGATCTACTAGTCAAGCCCTTTTATTTGATACTTATATTGATGGGGTTCAGAGAAAATATATAATCCGCTATTTTGAAGCGGCTACAATTTTGGATTTGCAGTTTCACAAATAACTGTATTCGACTAGGCAAGCCATTTCATTTGATACCCATATTGATGAGATTTTGAAAAAAAAATATATATATGTGGCGCCATTTTGTGGTGACGGCCATTTTGGCTTGCATTTTTCATAAATAAATGTGTTCTACTAATCAAAATCTTTTATTTGATACCCATATTGATGGAATTCTGAGAAAATATGTGATCCGTCATCTTGGATTTTCAAGGTCATGGAATACGTAGTTTTATGATGAGTACAAAGATAAAGCTGTGTTCCAAATTTCATATCAATCGGTCAACCAAAAGGTGATGAAATTTGCATTAATGCGGGAAAACGATACAGACAAAGTTACAAAGTTACAAACGTACATACAAACGGGTGAAGCTAAATAAAACCGTTTAAAAATCATCCTTTCCACTATCAAACGACCAAATCTAATTACGACTGATTTTTTTATAAGGGTGTATCTTGAATCATTGACTCTTCTTTGCGAAAAATCATAACTCGGAATGTTAAAAAATGTCTGATTGAAGTATGATGTACTTCAAAGTTGTTGGAAAATCAAGGGAATATTTTGGAAAAATAAAAATGTGGTAATATCTTGTTCCGCCTGAAGCTTCGAAAATTTCTTTCGTTTAGCAAAAAAAAAAAATGGGGCGTAAAGGACCACCGAAAGCGCTCAGACCCCTCTCAACGAAATTCCCAATAAAGCACACCCGAGAAGTCACTAGTAAGGCCGAGCACATCCCTGAACTAAAACAATATTTTTTTGTTCATATTATGTATTATTTATACTCAGTTATTTATAAACAGCTAAAAACAGGCGGAGCTTACATTGCAATATTCCCCCCCCCTCCTCCTCCACGATGTGCATTTGATTCGCAGTGGTATCTAGGCATATCTCACATATGTATAAGTTGTGTGATATTGACAGCACGGTTAGCTAAGCACACAAATAGGTAGAAAAAATGTATGGTAAAATGGGAATGGTTCCACTTTTCGTTAACTCAAACCGTTCGCGGATTAGAGAAATACAATGTATCGCACATCAAACAAATCTTAGAAAATTTCCGATTTCGACGTAGAAATACGTCTTTCATTAAGGGTGCCAAATCAGAAAACAGGTCACGTTTTTATGAAATGAAGTTAACGTTAATAACTATTTTTGTCGCGAACGGATTTTGGCGTTTACATACCAAACGAATTGGATATACCTTAAGATTTGTTTGATGTGCTATACATTACAATTCCCTGGTGTGTAAATGATTAAAATTCATGAAAACTATAAGCATTTTCATGTTCCCATACATTTATTCTGCTGATTTGTGAGCTTTCCTATCCATGCCATCAATAACGAGCAACGAAAGGAGAAGGGGACAAATTTTCAGTGTCGTTCTAGACACGAAGCAATGAACATCGCTTGTACTTCCTTGTTTTTCACCATCACTAGAGTTCGTTTCGGATTGAGCTGTGGGCGCGACCAAATTACTCACTCGCTGATGTCTCTAGCATTGTGGGAATCATCAAGCTGGGCTATCGTCGGCTCACCAAGAAATTAAATGTTCTGGAATTTTGCTGTTATTTGGTTTCGCCTGACGGTAGCAAAACTCTCTCTTTTCCAAGAAGTTAACATTGTTTGTTTTCCGTCATCATAAAGGCTTCGTTGGTGCCTTTCTCATTGCATCAATGCATTGAACTGACGCGATGGCGAAGCAGGCGTTAAGGTTGTGCGCCAGAAAATTATTTTGGGCATACCAAGCACCTTGAATGTCGTGCCGGAAAGTTATAAGTTATTTTGGTACGCGTATCAGTCGCAAAACTGCCTTCAACTAGGATTGCATTTGCGCTAATCCTGATCATAATGAAGCAATGCTTCTCTTTTCGAGGTTGTTGAGATTAACAGAAAGAGTTTATTTCGTTTATTTCGACACCGAGAAATTGAATGTGGTTCTTGAGTTTTGAATGCGATTTGGTTCCGCTTGCCAGTATTATAACTTTCTCCACTAAGGATGACAGCTGCGCTTTTCTTTAGCATGAGAAAGTAATGCAACTTCCAGAAATATCAACAGAAGCGTTCCTTTTGAAAATAGCGCAAAATGATGAGAAGTGTTTATATTCCTAGTCGCTTCAAGCCACCAATGTATGGCTGTACATGCATGATATGTTGAACGCTTGTTTGGTGCTGGTTGGTTTACGTTGTACGAACAATGTCTGGAGGTGCGATTCCTCTGAGGCAATACTCAATAGCATGCAGCATGATATTTGATAATTGCGAGTACAGTGACGTCTCGGTTATATCACGTGATATAATGGAAATGTGATATATTGGAAACAGATTTTTTTTTGTAATAAAAAATCTGTTTTTTTCTTCAATATTCCTCAAAATCAATATCTTCATTCCTTTCTAATTGCCAATTCTCAATATTGATAACATGTGACACTCTAACACATTCTTTATTCTTCGAGTACCGATACAACTATCTGAGTCTCAGAAGCTATGATTTTCAACAAGTTGGACAGAGAAATCTCCTTTTTAATAATTCTACCACACCTACTCGTTTTCAAGATTTGTTGATTGTGGTGGATGAAACATGGCGCTAAGACTCGAATAGTAAAAGAACCAAAGCAATACACCTTTCAACGTTCTTTAGTGCCTTGTTCAGTGTTTCTGAATGAAGCATGATTGTCGTTTTTAATTTTTCTCGATAGATAAATTTTATATTTCGAATTGTTGCTTGGCCCATTGGTTGGCCAATAGAAATTGCGTTCGGCATTTGTAGAAAAAGCTCATATTAATCTATTATTAGAGAAAAATTAATCCTCTCAATGGTGCGCAGAAGAAACTGATTTTGAAACCATAAACGAAATAGTTGCCGGTTTATCGAAGCAACAGCAGAGCCTCGGTAGTATATTGGAAGTGACAAATCTTTGAAACATCGAGGATTATTCGATCTTCCAGTTATTATCAATGGCAGTTTAAGAGTATCAGAGAAATAGGAACACGATATGAAAGTTATTTGGATTAGTCAAAATTGATTCCTGCAATTCCTGTTTTAATGTTTTGAAAAGTAAACTAGATTCGTCGAATTTATATACCTGGTTGAGACTATTTATTACCCGATAATCGGCCGAAAACTTTCCACCACATACAATATTTTAGGCTTACGAATTACGAATTACTCTTTTCAAAATTAAGACACTACTAAACTAAAATGATTGCAAGTGAATCAATCTTTATTCTCCTAAACTTAAATAAATTATAATATTTAATGGCCAACTTTCTATCGTCTATGGTCACGTAAGGCTTGACATGGAATTGATTACTTCCTATAGCATACAAGTCGGATACCGTTAACTAGTCAAATCACACACTTTTCTAACATACCACCGATTCATATCCCGGAGGATACAGCAGGAATAAATTACCGAAAATAAAACCGAAAATTATCGAAAATGAAACGATCAATGAAAACTCCTTATATCACCACACTTCACACTCGTTTTTCTCGAAATCGTAAAAATGTCACATGGTCCGGTCTAACTCAACACCGACTATTTGTCGTTCCAAAGGAATAAATAAAAATTTCAATTCGCCTAAGATATAATAAAAATGTATCATCGGCTACATTCCAATGGAGTTTCAACAATTGACTAAATAGAATACTGTATTACTGATTCTTTCACGGATGAATCTCGAGAAACGGCACAGACCGTATATCTCATTGAAAACAATTAAAAAGAAAATTGTTCAGAATCATTCATAGTTGTTGATTTTGTGCTCATGAAAAAAGTACGAGGGGCTTTCAAAAGAAAAACGCAATATTCGCTACAAATCCCATAGTAAAAAAAAACGTTCCGTAAGTTAAGTGAATACGGCTGATCACTAGAGGCGATATGAACACTTCGAAATCATTTTTTCTGCTTAATTTTAATTTTTTTTATCAATAACGACGAATTGAACTTTGCATAGTATTTCTTATGTTTCGAAAAACGTGATATAAACGAAACATTTTCAGTGATAAAATCGAGAGTGATATAAACGAGACGTGATAAAAACGCCCAGTGATATAATCGAGACGTTACTGTATTGTCATTGTTGTTGTATCCACGCGGTGTCAAAGATATATTGATGTAGTTATGGGATGTGGAATAATGGTGCTGGTGCAACAATTATATAATCGACTGTAGCTGAGTTTATGTCAATTGCGGAAAAGGACACCGGAATAGCGTTCGTGGTAAATTTTCAATGCATTGACATAAAACAAATTGCGTGTGCTTTCTGCGAGGCCAAGAATGAATCATTCTAATGAGCAGTTATTTTCACAGCATTATAAAATTATATCCGTTGTAATTGCGACTCATATAAAATAATAGCGTAGTTCTACGTCCACAATGCGGTCGTATCTTGGACACAACCTCCTATAATTTTTTTCTGATATGGACTACATGTGGACGAAGGAAAATTTCAATTTACACTCGGTTTTATTCACTCAATGAAATTCCTCGAAAAATATCAAAATATTTTTTTTATTGCTTACTTGTCCCGCTTTTTTATTCCTGAACTATTTGGTCAGCCTATACATAAGCATCTTTTTCATTTTTATGTTATCTCTACAGCGATGGCAAAGATTATAAATACATTGCTAGTGTAAAGCAAATTTTCTTATTTGTGCGCTAGTTTTATATGATGGGTAATGTGATATTCCTTTTTACGATGTGTGAACGTGCTACCCAAAAGGGGAACAGATACATCCAAATCAGCGGTATTTATTCTTATTCTTAGCATAACATTTTCCACAACATCTCGATACATTATACGAAGAAAAGGTTCAATACATTACTCGGAGAAGCAATGCTAAACCATCAAGCTCCCTCTGTCATGTACACTGCGTTTCACAACTATGGATAGTTATAGTGTATTCTACACTACACACTTCAATTCAACCGACTTCTTGCATATCCCTGGAAACTCAGAAAAAATGAGTGGTTCTATAGTTGTGGAACGCAGTGTAGTACGCAACGCCTCTTTTTCTCGTTTTGCTTTACCTACGCAATATACGAGTTCTTGAATACCTTTGAATGTACAACTATGATCATATTAATAACGCCCATTAAATATAAAAATACATTTCAATAAAATATAGCAGCAAATAATACACTCGGGTATGTTGCATTCTGTTGAATGTTACATTCGGGTATTTGTCGCATTCGGATGATTAGAATTCGGGTAACTGTCTTTCAGGGGGAATGCTATACAATCGTTGGGGCACATTTTTCCACTAATATCGCTCTCACCAAAAGTATCCACAATCATTCGATGCGCTTCAGCCGCAGATTTCTTCGAATTAAACAGGTTTTCTCGGCTCGATTTTGCCAACCAACAATGATGGGAAATTGTTTACAAGTACCTAAGCTCAAACTGTGACGCTTTTGGATTTTGGACTTCTCTGACTAAAAATTACTACTCGCACCACATAAGGGAAAACCGGCGTCTTTTTGTTTGCACACCTGATATTAAATGAAATATTTGACTGAGGTTTCAAATGGTAAGTTAATTTTTCAAAAACGTCCTTTAACTTTCCAGTAATTTCGTGGAACACCATGTTCTAAAGTGACAACTGAGTTTCAAGTTACGGAAGATCAGTCCCAATTAACATTAGCCATTTGAAAGGGAAAATTATTTTTTTTGCAACAGCCTGTACAAAGTATCAAAAAATCGAAGAGGGGTTAGCGCCCATGAATTTGGCGTGAAATTGCTTTGTACCAAACGAAAGATAATTGCAAATAAATAAGAATATGTTGATAAACGAAAAATCATTCAACATGCTAAGTTCCCAGATCTTTTAGAGTTTATAACTCGCATCAATATAATATTTATTGCAGTGTAATAGGAATGCGATCGGTAAAACTGATGATGTTTCTACGGCAATGGTGAGTGCGTAAGAGTACATCATACATGAGTTTATCAGAAACGCATAAATGTAGGATAGTGACTGCATAAACTGACAGCAACGAACGAAGAAAGAGAAAAGGTATAAACCAAGTCATAAACAATAATCATAAACTTCGTTTGATTTATAGCATAACGGACTTACAGCAGTTACTCAAATTATCCCAGGAGTGAGCGCAATTTACATATCGAATAAGGATAATCGTTTAACGATGTGTTCATAGAATAAAGGATATGCCTGCTGGGCAAATGCCAACTTGTCAAATTCTTTCAAAACTGCTAATGATAACAGGATCTGTTTATGTTATGATTGGTTAATTGAACTAAACACTCACAATTCCCGCGGCTGTTTTGAGGATGACAGAGTAAATCTTATTTCAGCAAAGCTTTCCTTCGGCTATCAGTTTCGGTTGAAGAAAAGAGAACGATTGCCACACATGTGCTTTGGCTGATCTTTATTATCGCATGTTTCTCATTGCAATGCAATGCCTACTGTCGATTCTTCGCCACGGATAAAGTACACCCGCTTGGAAAATTAAAGTCCTCCTCGCCCGGATAATATATGCCATCTTGCAGTCTTTCCAATCGATAAAATTCCACAAAAAATAATCAAACCGAACCGTACACATGCTCGCGTTTGTCCGTCCGTCCGTCCATCCAAGACTATCCCTTTCGTCTTTATTTTTTGCGCTTTTCTCCCCCTTGGCCGCCGATACGTTGCCGGTTTATTCCCCAAGCCACTCTAAAATAGCGCGCCTCGCCGAAGAAGAAAGCTGAAATGCGCTTATATCATCCTCCAACCCCTGCGGAAAAACTCATACATATTTTTCTCGCCGGACCCTTGTCAGTCTTCCTATCGTTGTTGGCGTTTCGCTCTTCTTAATCACATCACCCTCGTGCCACCTTCACGCGCGTCTTTCCCGCTTCTTTCCCCTCTTCCCTTCTCTTGTCAGCCAGCTGCCGGCCAGAATATGTGGCACTGGTCGTCCACCCTAGTTCTTCGCATATGACCTGACCAGCAGCGGCAACGGCTGAGTGCCCACCCACCCACATTATCGATCCGTCCCGAGCCAAGGCATCAGCATCCCATCCCATCACATCACATCCCATCCAGCAGCAGCAGCAGCAGCAAACGCTTTTCTGTGCGCGATTTTCCAACGAGCATCGCCGCCGTGTCTCGCGTTTTCGTCCAAATCGCCCTTAGCTTTTCTTTCTTTGCCACCCTTCGCTTTCCCCCGGTTCGGGCCCTTCCTTCTCGACCGTCACGACATGTATGCATTCACACACGTTCGAAGCGCGAGTTTCGCCACACGAGTCCTTCTTTCCCGGCGCTCGGCTCGACCCCGCGACCCCTTCCCTCCACTGTGTCGTCCACATTTGAATTGTGAAGTCCACCCTGCGATCAACCTCCGCCAAACTGGAAGACACACATTCGCGAATAAAATAAAATACGGCCCGGGGCTTTTCTCCGCTGCCGCCCCGTGTCCCGACGTGTCCCTTCCCCTTCCCCATCCATGGCCAACCCCGGGGCGAATGGACGCGGCGGGGTCACCAGCGGAGTGCGGAGTCTTCTTTCGCGCGATGTTCTGAGGAAAGACTGAAACTGGACCAGGATAAATATATGTGGTGTGCACGCTTGAATGTATGTATGTGTGTGGGTGTGGTGCTATGGGATCGGGGAACAGAAATCACCACTTCCGAGCATCGCGCGTCCTTCGCGCGTTAGCTGCTATAGAAACTGGAAGTTTTGAAATTCTGGCCCAGAATGGAGGCTAACCAGCGCGCCAACCAAATCAGCTTCCAAGCTTTGCTTAGTTACACAAACACAAACAGCAGCACCAACCATTTCCATAATGATGTTCCCCCGAGAGGAAGTGCAGTTTTTTTTTGGATGCTGTCCGGGAGTGTTTTCTGTTGTGTCAAGTAGCAGCTTTGCTAACGCACATTATGATGCCGAGCGATTGCACTTCCAACGACCCTCTAGTTAGCTTGAAAAGCTCCAAAGAACGAAACGACTTGTGATTGATTTCGAGATAATAACAAATTTGAAGATAAATTCCAGCTATTAGGGGACAGGGCTAATCGTGAAAATTCGATTGGGAGCCATGAAGTATGAAATCTTAAGTAACAACACCAGATCGAGATTGTTTACGATTCTTTTTGGAGGGTGCCAAACAACATGACAAAATAGGGTTTGCTACAATCACTCTCTGTCACAGAAAAACTGTATTATTTTGTTGAGATGTTTTTGAGAATTTCAATTGGATTCCAAAAACTTCTGAGCGTTTTTAATTGTTTCATTGTAATGTTGCTATATTGAATTCAATTCCCTCATATCAATCTTTTGTGTAACAATTTGATGAATCGTTGTTTCAGGTATGTTAGGCTGCATTTCCATGATTCTCATCAATCAAATTTTTGTAATTCAATTGGATAGTTTTATTTCCACAAGCAAACATCATGTACCTTCGATGGGGGTGAAAATGGGTCAAAAAAGGTAGTTTTCGTAAATTTCTGTAAAATACAATTCTGATTACGTAGATATGTTTTCTAATGATGAACACTCGTAGGTGTCCAAGGAATTGTTGAACAATATTAATTTTTCTCTGAACGATTAATTGAAAGTTGACCCAATCTGGAAATATATATGACTATATGACATTTCAAACATTTCCAATTTTATTTTTCGTATTTCTCAATATCTCAATTTTTTAAATTTTATGTAAAATTATTTTCTTTGTGTTTTTTTATATTTTCAATATTTTTTTTTATTTATTTTTTATCCTGATTGATAATTAGATTTTTAAATTCTTGCATTTTTAAGTGAAAATTTTGTTTTTGATTTCCTAATTTTTTGTATATTTGAATTGAATTATTTTCCCATTTTCGTATTTAAAGCTTTTCCAATTTTGATTTTTTGTGTTATAGTTTTTTTTTATATGTTCGTAGCTGTCTGTTTCTCAATTTCCCATTTTTAAAATATAAAATTTTGGTATTTTTTAAAATTATTCTCAAATCTTGATTTATTCTAACTTTTGGAGTTCTTTTTATTTTTGTTTTTGTTGCAGGTCGAACTCGATTGTATACTGACTCGATTATGTATGATTCGATTATAAACAATAAACTCGATTATATACAGTCTAAAATATTCTTTTTTCATATTTTTAATATGACTTATTTGACAAAAAACATATCAACTTCAAAGTGAAAGTTAATTGGCTATTTTAAGTACAGTGGAGTGGAAACCTTCTTTTTTCGCTTTTTCGTAAGTGACTTCGTGCTTCGTTTTTGTCAAAGCACGGGATTACTTGCTAAGAAGCAAAAACAATGGGGTTTTCCAAACTTTTGCTGCGAAAAAAATTCGCGTTGCTTTGACAGTAACCTCTGCCAACATCAGAAAGATGGAAGAAGACAATCTGGATAGGTGACCAAGATATAACAATTTTCGCTCAGCTTCACATCGATGGAACGATGCAAGGAATATCTAAGCCGGCTGGCTATTGCTGCAGGATAATAAATAATTACAGGCAAACCTTTTTTGTGCGGGGGATAGGGACCGCACAAAAAAAGTTGCATAAAAAAAATCGTGTAAAACTTTACCAGAAGCTTTAAAAAGTCATGTTCGGTACACATTTTGAAAAAAACTTTTTTTGTGCGGTAGATAGGGACCGCATAAAAAAAGTTTCCCCCAAGAAAATAACTCAAATTCACGCCATTCACCGTTCAATTTCTTTTTGTTTCCCTGCTTTGCGATGGGACACTTTGCCTTTTCGGTTGTGCGTGGCTGTTTTGTGCTTTTAGTTGCATGTCGAAACATGTTGCTGTTAGAAATCATGTCATGCAAAAACTTAGAAAAACTTAGAGCATTTGATGAGAGGAGGGGAATGGTTTCAGAAGTGGACAATTGAGACGCAAATATGCTTTTTTCGCACTGAAATGCATATAAACCATCGAAAAAAACTAAATGGACGATAACTTCGTCAAATATGCTTCTTTTCATACACCGCACAAAAAAAAGTCGCGCAAAAAAAACCGCACAAGAACAGAAAATCGCACTAAAAAAACCGCACAAAAACAGGTTTTACTGTATTTAGAATTTATATTTATACTCTACTGAATTTTTCAATATTGAATTGTACAAAGTTTAAGATATACTTGAACTCACATTTGTGAATAATATCAACCTGTTTCACCGATTCTCTCATACAACTTGTTTTTGTTGTAAATGTTGTTCTTAAATAATAATCTGCCACTGTCAGATTCGCAGAATTTCGTAATTCAAGGTTAATGAGTTGGCGGAAACATTTCGCAAGAACGAATTTCGCACGTGAAAAAATCGCTCATTCTAAACATGCTTTATCATTTCTCGAGGTTTACATTCTTGACGTGGATATTAATCTATTCTCGACGATCACGATATTTCGATGGCTATTTCGTAGCCAACGAATTCGCATGTTTCCATAATTCATTGTGGCGGATTACATATTTTCTCAAAATCTCATCAATATGGGTATCAAATGAAAGGACTTGACTAGTAGAACACAGTTATTCATGAGGAATGCAAATCCAAAATAGCCGCCATCACAAAATGGTGGATTACATATTTTCTCAAAACTCCATCAATATGGGTCCGGATATCCCCGTCCGGGATATCTTAGGTAGCCGTGACCCTGATCTTCTGCTTCATCTATACCTGTTCCTCAGAAACGCCGATGTCAACGTTTAATTATGTTTCTTTCGTTGTGTCCCTGTTTCATATCCCTCCTATCCGATCTATAAACTTTTACTTAGTCGCGGCAATACATACACACACTCTTTACAGATACACAGGTCGAAGATTGTGCAGGCCACTGACCATTCAACAAGAGCCAAAGGTTGTACCGCTCATGACAACTCTACACGAGTTGAAGATTGTACCGCCCAGTGACCATTCTACCCTGGATTCCTCGAGTCAAGAGAGATGCACCACGATTGATATGAGGTACAGACTAGGGGAGCGTCGCTGATTAATGGTCAGTTGCACCCCAATAGGAAGTATCCCGTGTCGGCCACACATACAGAGCACTGGAGACAGCAACATCCCAATTATGAGAATCTTTGTAATGCTAACCTCGAGCCAACCGCGAGTAATCGGTTACATATTACTAACATAGTCGTAAGACAAAAATTGTCAAAATATTGAACTCCCGGTCCCGTCAGGATAACGCCATATGTGCCTTAATAAAACATATATTTTGGAAAAAATGGGTTTTTATCAAACACCATCAATATGGGTATCAAATAAAAGGACTTGACTAGTAGAACACAGTTATACATGAGAAATACAAATCCAAAATGGCCGCCACAACAAAATGACAAAACGCAATCAATATGGGTATCAAATGAAAGTGCTTGAATACTAGAACACAGTTATACATGAGGAATGCGAATCCAAAATGGCTCGCGGTTCGCGATGGACGTACGCGTTGAAGCTCCTCTTTAATCTCTGAATTTCAGTCGTAAACAGTGAATTTTGTTATCGAAAAGTGTGCACTGTTTCGAAGAATTGGTTTTCCTGTTACAGTGAAGCCGAAATCAACGATATTCATTGAATTTCGGCAATATTTACGGAAACATATTTCTGCCGGCTTCATTTGTGCTGATATCTGTTACAAATGTGTTAGTAGCAGTTTGATTATTTCTGCCTTCTGTATAAGCATCTCAATTTCGTTTTCATGAGTGCGATGTACTAGTGTGTGTGTTTGCCTAGTTAACCCATTACTGCCCAGGTGTGGGTTATGTTTTCTTTGCGACTTTTGCGGGAAACTCGAACTTTGCAAGATTCAATACACAACAAAACAACAAAAATGACACTGACACAAGAAAACACTCTTAAATTGTCATGTGGTATCTTTTAAAATGCGCTTAACACTTTAGTTTCATCAAAAACAAATTTTCAAAAACGGGCATTTTTGCGTATTAAATTTCATACGCTGGGTACTAATGGTTTAAATAAGCGCAACTGTGATAGTGAAAGCGAATTTTGTATTACTTTGGTCAACATGATGCCCGCACAGTTTGCTGGTGAAATTTCACACACTTTCATGTGTCAACGTTATTGTGTACAAGTTTGCGTTCAAGTAAATTATTGCCACATCGATGCAGATTGTGAAGTGCAAGAGCAAAATATGCACTCAGGATATAATTTTAACTTGGTGAGATCGTTCATTAATACCAGATTTGATACTTTAAGGATATCGTCCGATATGTGTATTACAATTACATATATGTGTATTATGATTCTTTACATGATATCGAATAAAAGATAGTTATGGTGTTTATGGTGGTAGAATAGTGAAATATGTTGTTTTTGTTTGGAAAAATAGAAGTGTCACCAATTGATGTTTTGAGTTATGATGAACAAATTATATTTGTTCTTGATTCTCAAACTGATCCACAATTTTCGTTCTTAGATTCCTTTAATTTTTCATTTTAATTTTTGGATTTTATTGGAGATTTATTTGTTGGAATGTTTAATTCAGAAATATAGCATTTGTCCGTGTATTGTGAAGGAGTTCTCCAAGTTACCTTCTAAGGTCACTCTTTGATATCTTCGATATTCTTCTCTCCCACCGTGTTCATACATTCGATTTTGGGCATTGATTAAGAGTTCGCGATTATAGAATCACATCACTTACCGCAGTGAATCCTGATTCTCGACCTTTCCCACTAACAATCATCCCTCCCGTGATAATCGCTAGGGAACCACGCTATAGACGCTATAGAGGCGACCCTTCTGGCCCTTGGGTGGCGATTATCATACTAACAACACCGAAAATTACACAACGAGAATGATTTGCTACTCCTAAGCGTCATTTGTGTTCTTTGTGCAATTTGGTTGGTTCAGGTCAATCACGGAGAGCAACTACGATGTGTACAATCTACCCAAGCTCAAGCTCAAGCTCAAGCTTAAAACTAGAAAATAAAAAAAAGTAAAAAAAAAGTAGAAGGGTCTAAGCCTAGGGGCACGGACGGAAGTTTGACGTAGGACTGTAATTGTTCAGAACACTTGGTTATTTTAAATGTGATACTTGTTATTTTTCAGAAATCTCTTAGTTTAACTTTTTTGAAACTCCAAATAGTAGTCCTGAAAAGAGCCGTTTGTCATATGTACTCAAAACGTCAAACGGTTTGTAACGAACAAAAAAAGAAATTAAGTTTCTGGCAGGAAGTTCAACTGTCTAAATGAAAATGATAAATGAATATCAATGTGACACATAACAGGGTGGAATGGTAGAAAAATGATATCGTCATTGATTACATTGAAGATGAAGTTTATGGGGAAGAAACAAAAAAATAAGTTGAAAACCCTTACAATTTCGTGATATTTTAAAGTACAATACACATGAAATCATGAAGTTGCTTTATTTTTAATAGATAGCTATGGTATTGTATTTTCTTTCTATTGTGTTATTCTCTTTCTAAGGCATTAGGGGCAATAGCTTTTTCGGTGAAATAGTGTTCGTTTGCAGACTATCAAAATCGAGTCGTATTGGTTCTACTGCTCAATCTATCATAGAAGGAATTGAGTCATTGAGAAATATGAATATGAGTCATGAAGAATATTAATATTATATTAATATTTCATTTCGTTTCATTTTTGTGATGCGATGTAATGCCGAACTCATTAAGTCTTGGCCTGACAATCGCTTAACCCTTTTCCGTACAACATCGAGTCTCACTCGTGGTGTACTTGGATAACATAGGCGCTAGAACGCTCAGCAGTGTAGTGAAATCACTTGATGTGTGATGTATTAAATAAAACGGGAAGGGGTTAATGAACGATCAATGTATGGGTGACACTTTCCTCGTTGCTTTGATGAAATCTTGCATGAAGTTTGAGTGATGCATGAAATCTTGCATCTGATTACTTTAACACCTTGCTAATTTGTCAGATAGAACGAATTATAAAATCGTGGTGCACATCGGATTTCCATTATCCACAGTTTGTTATTTCATCATATGCCCACGATATTATTTTAGGCTCATCATTGCCCTAGATTGATGAAGAAACGGATGTGATAACTACTAACTGCTACTTGCCTAATTTTTTTCTAGCTTTTAGTACATTAAACCGTTTAACTTAAAAAGTTTCTTTTACTTTTTTTTCGTTTGTATTTCCTGAAGATAAATCCACTGCTAAAATCTATACTTGAATCTAAAGCTGTCAAAAAAATTCGCCAAGCTGGTTGCCAGGTACAGGTACAAAACAACATTGCCGCTGAGCAGCCTAAAATGCACCGAACGTAGAATAAATGCAGATAGGAAAAAAATCAAAAACGGCCTCCTTATTTGTCAAAAACGCGCCAAAACGGCGGGATGATGCAGTTACAGGACCCTCAATTGTACTTTTGTTTTCGGTTGGGCCTTTTCGTTTCGCTTCCTTTTTCGTACGTTTCGGGACTTATTTTCATTTTATTTTTTGCCGTGCCAAACTCTTCCGAGAAGTGTCCACGCTGCATTTATGGTTCCCGGTGCTGTATATCATCACACCAAGCGAAATTCCCCTTCCCGCTCTTTTCGTGGCATTTGGAGGTCGCCGTCTTTTGGTGGGATTCTCTCGGCTGACGAGACCTTGCAGCGACGACAAAAGGACCTTCGGAGGAATTCGTTTGGGTGTAATTTAATTTTCGTTGCTTCTCTGTTTCTCTCCGCTTTTCGCACGGCGGGTGGGGAGAAGCCGGATGCAAACGAGCCAAATCACGGAGAAGCGATTAGGAGATGACGTTTTGTCGCTGCGCTGTCTTTCTCACAAATATGACTTGCAGAAATGGCTGGTGGGATGAACAGCCGTAAACGTAAATTCCACTGCATAGTTTCGTTCATTTTTTTTGTTCTATCAGCTTGCGGTTGTGATTTCAATTTTCTTTTTTTTTGACAAATAAAGAAAAGGTTCTGATGAAGTCGAATAAGACATGGGGTACAAAGTCACACCTTCTGCTTAAGTATGCAACAGCGAATTGCAGTCATTGAAACCCTTCCGAATAAATTTCCTGTCCTACCCTTTCGAACACTTCTACATCAGGTTCACATGGAGGTAATTCTTTCGCAAATTTGGTTTTCTTCCGCAGCCTTTTTCCAAAATTGAATCCCTTCTTTCTAGGCCTCGATTTACTTTCGGGGATTTCCATCATGCGTTCTCCGATGCATCCCTCATCGATGCTGATCCCCCTTTCCTCGTCGTTTCCCTCGGCGATTCAACTGCAAATGTTCGAACTCTCGGCTCTCACAGCTCGCACCGTTTCCCATCTTCTTCATTTGGGTTTTTTTTGCAAACGCGATTTCCATCCCCTACAGCGAAATTCCATATATACAACAACGCCAAGGAACAAGGACCTACACTTTCTTTTCGCTCTTTGAACAATTTCTTTTTCCTGGTGGACATTTTTGCCTCCATCACAACCTTTCGGCTCGTTCCGGACTTCTTCGTCTTGTTCTTAGTCCCCGCTGACATCAGCGCCGGGCAAACCACTTCTGTGCCTTTCCTTGTTTATTTATTTTTCTTCTTCGGTATAATTCGCATCGCCACAGCCAGCAATTTCAGCGTGTCCCAATCCTTATCCCTGACGTTCTTCGCCGTTGTTTTTGTTATGTATATGCTGTTTCTCATTTTACCACTCTGTTCTTGGAGCGCGCATTTCCCCGACCGGAGCAAACTCCGGGTTCCGGAAGAGCCGCCGGTCAGTCATCGTCGTCGAGGAAAAATTTGCGCCACGATGCTAGGGATGATCAAACGGGGCTCCCTACCGTCTTGGATTTTACGCGTTGAAGTGTTTCAATTGACGTTTTTTTAAATAGTTTTATCGTTAACTAGCTGACCCAGCAAACTTCGTCCCACCCAAAATTTGTTTTTTGTTATCAATACCTTCAAACATTCACGTTTTATTACTATGAGCATGTTCATGGGTCCAATCGCAGAACTGTTCATTGATTGATCTTCTAATCGACCCCGTTGAATTTACCTATTACTAAAAAATTCCTAGTACTTCTACCAAAACTCACCATTATAATATCAGATTATTTTCAGACACAATTCTCGTTCAAGATTTTTCAATCACTTGTAAATAACATGTTTCTTCGTTACATGGAATAAATGTTTCATACGAAAATTTGATAGAATAAAGACAGCCCTAAATAGGACAATTCCAATCAATTTTGCTAGCGCAAGCATCAAATGGACTAACAGCACTTGTCATTATGTAATTGTAGAACATATGGGAATTTAATTTTCCGAATTTTCCCTTTTCCTTCAGAGTTTTCAGAAAATTTTCAATTGTCATGTTTGGTTGAAATATTTTGGTTGAAATATGTGTAATATTTTTATGGGACCCCCTCTCCAGAAGGTAGGGATGTCATACCATCATAGAAACATTTCTCACACCCAAAAACCTCCACATGCCAAATTTGGTTTCATTTGCTTGATTAATTCTCGAGCAATGCAGAAATTTGTGTTTCATTTGTATGGCAGCCCCCCTTTAAAGAGGAGGTTGGAGAGTCTAACTATCATAGAAACATTTATTGCATCCTAAAACCTCAATATGCCTAATTTGGTTTCACTTGCTTGAATAATTCTCGAGTAATGCAAAAATTTGTGTTTCATTTGTATGGCAGCCCCCCCTTAGTGAGGGGGGTGGAGTGTCTAACCACCATAGAAACATTTATTGCACCCTAAAACCTCAATGTGCCTAATTTGGTTTCATTTCCTTGGTTAATTCCCGAGTAATGTAGAAATTTGTGTTTAATTTGTATGGCAGCCCTCCCTTAGAGAGGGGGGAGGGGTCTCAAACTATCACGAAAACCTTCCTCGGCCCCAAAAACCCTTACATACCAATTTTCATGTTGATCGGTTCAGTAGTTTCCGAGTCCCTAAGAATCGACAGACAGACAGACAGACAGAAATCTATTTTTATGAATATATATATATATATATATATATATATATATATATATATATATATATATATATATATATATATATATTATGACATTTATATATAGACATTTATTTTAGTTCAGAACGGAAATTTTCTAGAATTTTTGGGTAAGGTACACATCACGGTTCCTTAACCCATCAATCGTTTAAATTAAGGAAAATTGGAATACACGCTATCCTACCGTGTTTCCCCGGCCGAATATGTATTAGCGAGGTATCGGTCGTTCAAAATGCAAATGCAACATTCGTTCTACGGACAATGTGGATGTTTTAAGGTGTAGGGTGTATTGTTCTGAGTGCATTTATTGTTCTCGCGAGAACAAGAATGGATCATGAATCAACCATCTTCAGCTGCGTCTACAAAACACCGGTCCTTTTCAAGGCCGCTTAAAACTAAAACAAACCACTGACCAAACATTTATTTTAGAAATTTCGATGCATTCTAAGAATTTATTTTATATTTATTTTTGGCTGAAGGGAGCTTCTGTGAATTCAGAGGTGTGTTTGGATTTATTGGTGTAATTATGATGTTTTGAATCATAGAGACTTTAAGCACTTCATTAAGAACATTCGCCTCTAGCCTTGAAAAAGACGAATTGTGAAAAACAAAATTAAACAATCCGCCATAGAATTAAATGACAATCTACTAAATTTGCTTCGTGAAGCGTTCGCGCTCCTCAAGTCCTCACTTAGTGAAAGCATTCATTTATCGGCCCTTATCATTAAAACCATCTTTCTTAGGGACTTTGGACCCTCTGCTCTGGTTCTCAATAGTTTCAGGTTCTTTTTCGGACATGATACTAAAGAGATCCGTCATTCGCAGGCGGAGTTTGTCATTGCTATCAAATATTTGTATCAAAAAGTTTCATTATTGATATTCTTTAATGTTTGTGCTCGCCGGCAACAGTTTCGTAGTTCTATGTTAACAGTGCGGTCGTGTCTTGAACATTTTTCTTCTTAATTTTTTTTACGGCCCGCGATACCATGACTAACACGTGTTTGTGGCCCCTATGAATAAAAGATTGAGTACTGCTGACCTCTCTTGAATGGCGTTAACGTTCCTGTAAAACTTTTGCCTTCTCAACGCATGTATTAACTAGCGTCATTCATTGATACTTAGACCCGTATTTTAATTTTTTTTATAAGGGTGCCCATTCCCATTTTAGGGTGATCTGAAAAATCATTTTTTTCCATTTTTTCCCAAAAATTCCTTTTTTCAAAAATTCATAACTTTTGAACCACTGAACCGATTTAGATTATCGACATATCAAATTAAAGCCAGATATTACTTTGAATGATGGGCTATTTGAGCTTCGATTAACTTAGAAAAATCATATCTCAAAAACGAAAAAAAAGCATCTCTGGTATTTAGATATGTTATGTAAAAAATCCTCAACTTTCAAGAAAAAATATAAAAAAATATAGCACCCTCTAGTCCGAAGCCATGATAACAATAAAAAACGATCACAATCAATTATTACTAAAATAGAATTCACTTGTTTGCAAGTTCAATATTTTTTTAATAAAATGCTATCTCATTGGCTTCAATTTGATATGTCGATCATCTAAATCGGTTAAGTGGTTCGCATGTTATGAACTTTTGAAACAAATTTTGTATTTTTATCATAATGATGTGTTTGGAAGAGTGTGTGAATCATAATCAAATTCATAAAATTCATTCAGTGTACTAGATTTCGAGTAAAATTTGTCTCGAAGAGAAATGTCAAATTGTCTCGCTAACGCTCGGTCGGACCTGACTAAAGGATCGTCTCCTATGTTTCAAATAAACCGGGCAATCGTTGGAACACAAGTTTGCTTGTGAGAGGCCGCCGCTTCCGACGGCGGGTCGACGGCCAACTCGGTTTGCGTCACCTCGGCGGCTTGGTGTCGCCTCGGTTCCTTACCCTCGTTGAATGGGGGCTTCGCCCTCATTGCATTGATCTCAGAATAAACTTCATCACGAAATAATAAATTCATGATAAAAACTGCGCTGCGGGGTAAATACGTCAGTACCGTTTTTTTCCTATCTATTCATTTCACATTTTCATCTAAATTTTTATGTTACAGTTACCTGCTTAGTTTTCGGAATATTCCATGGGCCATGCTCATTTCTGAATGATCTCTTGGCCTCAAAGAGCAATACGGAAAGGAAAGAAGACGGCATGCCAATTGTGCCTACACTAATTTCTAAAAATGACACAGCGAAGTCTTCAACATCCTTTCTCATTACAATTTCTCAATCTGATTTGTCGGAATTTTTCATTCTTCATTCGGGTAAACATTCTATTCGGGTAAATATAGTATTTGTTATATTCGGGTAAATGTCCATTCGGGTATACGTTGCATTCGAGTATTTGTTTGCAACTCAAAATTTCATACAATACATACAAATATCTATGACTTATTTTTTATACAATATCTATGACCAGTAGAATTAACCATATCAAAAATCGCCGAGCAAAGAAAAATTAATTTGTTCTTAACACTAAATCTGGCAACATTTCATATTCAGGGAATCTTCAATATAATGTACATTTCACTTTCAAAATTGTACGTTTTATCGCAACATAATAAAGAACTCTAAAACATAGCTCATATTACTTTATTGTAATGTTGTTTGAGTTCGTAAATAATGTTTAAAAAATCCAGCTATAAGGTGAAACCAACCTTTCTCATGATGTTTTCTTTCATACTGTTTTTTTTTATCCCTTCTGTTTATTTCAGGCTCATTAGCATTTCAGCTGTAACAGAGCCGAATTTTAATCGTGTACATGTCACATGTTTATCATATCTATAATTAGCACATTTTACACAGTTGCCATTTTTCGGGGTTAGAGTATTCCCTTCTATACTATTGCATATGGTAAACATTTACACAGTAGCCTATATTTAGGCGTAAGAGTTTTCTATTTGTACTTCCATTATCTAGTTAGACCGGACAGCGGAGACAGTTGACTGATCATTGTTGAGTTATTTATAGAACAGCAGTCCGATGTGTCTTGCAGAACAGAGCAGTTGTATGGATGAATCGATCTTATTTCGACGGTCTCTATCGCTGATGATTGTTGCGTGGACGTAGTTATTCTGTAATAACACAAAGATGGTCCTGAGTTTTGAATTCACGATCGAACGAACGCGCAACCAATTTGGCTACGGAGGGGCCCCCTTCATACTGTTTTTTTTCTTTATTATAGTGATTTTCAACACATTTCGGCTGGTTCGTCACTTTACTTCCATTTTTGGAAGAATGTCGGGAGTGAGAATTGATCTCGTGATCTCTGCGTGAGAGGTATGGATGTTACCGCTACGCCAGATCGCCTCCTCATTCATACTGTTGATTGAGGGTAAATAGATTGTTAAAATTTGTTTTTCCTGTAGAAGTGTTCTTTTCCGATATATCATATAATATTCGTTTAGAACCAAAACAATATTTATAATAAAAATGAGTTTCAATTTTTAACCTTTTGCTATCGTTTGTTTGTTCTCAGCTATCGCAGCAAGGAATGATACTAAATACTTCACTCAACTATGTAACAGTTCACATTCATTTTCTGAACGAATTTGAATATCTAGTTCATTAATGAATACGGAGTTTTTATGTATAAAAGATAACAATACTCAATATAAACAAAATATTATTAGCGTAGAAAGATAAGAGGAGCTCTTTCAAGGTAAATTAATTTCGACTGCAAGGGTTAACATAATTTTTTTCAAATGTAATTTTAATTTTTTTGGATTTTTTTATTTAAAATTAAATTATTTCCTATATTTCATCTTCTGACTAAAATTTTGTAGGTCTTTTTAGGTAGGTGTGTTATTTTTTCAGGGAAAAATAAAAAAAACTTATGATGTTAAAAATTTAAAACCCGAAAACTATTAGACCTACAAAATGTTGGTCAGACAATGAAATATAGGAATTTCTTAAAGATTTCATCAAAAATAGCGAACAAATTTCCAAGAAAACTTTTTTTTTTGAAAATTCAAATTCGTTTTTCTGAAGAATATATTTTTTTTGAAATACTGAACGAAAATTTTATGAATAGTCCATACAACTACCAACTAGTCTCTCATACATTGGAAGAAGGGCACTGTTACTTAAGGTAATTTAGTTGAAAATTAAAAAAAAGTGTTTTTAAGAAAAATAATTTTCAGTTTATAAAATATTTTTTAAATTTCATTTAAAAATGATATTTTTTAATGAAAATTTAAACGTTTGTACGTTATATCGAGGGTACGTTATATCTAAGTTTCCCTGTAAACCTATTTCTAGCGATGGCGGTCAAATGGCCACTTTCCAAAAAAACGTTCTATTTCTTGAAGTTGAACATAAATAATACAGAAATCACTACACACAAAATACTTATGAGGTAAAAAATTTAAATATCCATGTTTTCGGGCTTTAGATAATTTATTCACTGTCACACTTTTTACAAATAGAAGACCACTGTCATAGTGCTCCCTTGGCCGAGTGGTTAGCGTCATAACTAACATGCCGGGTGTTCGGGTTCGATTCCCGTTCTGGTCGGGGGAATTTTTCGTCAAAGAAATTTCCTCCGACTTGCACTGTGATCACGCGTATTCTAGAGCTTGCCACTCAGAATGCATTCAATGCGTGTTATTTGGCATAGAAATCTCAACTAAGTACTAATAAAAATGACGCAAGTAATACTACGTTGAGACGACGAAGTTCCTCTAGGAACGTTAGTGCCATTGAAGAAGAAGAAGAAGAAGAAGACCACTGTCATAAACATTTTCTACAAACATATTTTTCATGTGTAGAGAAAATAGAGCAAACAATTTTTTTTTCTCGCAATACCCAATTTGACTGGTTTAAAGTGTTTCAGAAAGTGTAATTGAATCAGCTGAAGTTTTATCTGAAAATCCTTGTTGCGATTTTCTTTGTCCAGTTGTTTGAGCATAGAAAATCCATGCATTTATAGCAATTACATCCAAAATGTTGAAATGTAATAAACTGAACATTGTATGATTATATTGAAATATGACTGACGGGATTATTCTGATAGCCTGAACGGAAAAAGTTTTTTTTTCATTTATCGTTAAAATACACAATTTAATCAGGTGGACATCATTACGGAACCACAATATCGTTGACAATACTTGGTTATGCTTTGATCCCAGTTTTCCTATTCCTATGTTTGTCACCGAATGTGGGATCTGTTCGAAAATTCGCCGCCAAAATGTTCACCCCTAGCAGCGGCGCAACTTACAAATAAGAAGACTACAGGACGATGTGTGATGTGCCTCCTGTGCCTGCCGTGTCCGTTTTTTGAAATACAGAACTGCGATATTCATCCATCTCGCAGCGTTTCGTTAGAGTTCTTTTTTTTTGCTGCGCTGCTGCTGCTTTCGTCCCCCTCTCCACCGCCTTTCTCGTTTTCATTTTCCCGGTATATCCTTCGATCCGCATCGAATTTGCCACGGATATATGCGCGAATGAGGGTCTATGTGAATGCTTTTGTGTGCACTCTGCTGTGAGGGAGGACACACATCAGGCAAAAAGGTCTTGATGAAAAAGTCAGCATGAGATTTTTAGAAATAAGTAGGTAGCCATGTACTGCTGCGTCCGTCTCGCTGCGTTCCGTATCGCCGTCAACGTCGTCATCGTCGTCCTGGCCGTGCTTTTGCCAACTTTCTTGCCCATGGCTTGGAGTTGGTGGAGTTTTTTTTCTCTTTCCTTTTTGTCCGTGCCATGCTCGGACTTTTTTCCACCGTCCGGCATAAGTATTTTCAATATATCCTTATGGAATCCTTTTTTCCATCTACACTTTCCTTTGAATTGTGTAGATCGCATACAGCCTCCCGCATTCGGTGCGTTGTATACGACGGTCGAACGGTTGAAGGACTTGTCCGTCGTTGCCGCATCCGCCATCACCACCTCCCCCTACTCCGCTCCCCATTATCCGCTATTCGTTCGAGCAATGGCAGAACTGGAGAAAATCATCTGGTGCACTGAGGAGACCTGATGTGGAATGTACGTGTCATTTAGCCTCCCCAATACATCCTACATGCCGGAGCGCGCTGCGCTATTTTAGGTCCAACAGCAAGGGCTCCGGACTACTTTTGCGAAATGGACCCCCCCGAAACTCTCGAGTCGCGTCGAGACGGAGAAACGCGACAGCAGAATTGTTCGCCACTTTTCTTGTGCACAGGGTTCCACTGGGACCGCTGGATGGAAACCCTGGAACGGCCAGGGAGGAATGAAGGACACGCAGCAGCGCAGTGTTCCACCCAAAGTGTAATGAGTTTCCAAGGCTTTCGGGGTTTTTCTACATGTGGAAAAGAAAATTACTCCGTACGCTGCGGCAGGGGAGCTACGGTTATTACTGCATCTTTTACCCTTCCTCCGGGCCTCCACCCCGCCCGATTCATTCCGAATGTAATGGATAGGCTTTTGCCACAGTGTTGACGTTACCGTTCTGGCAGAAGGATACAAAAAAAAAGTAGAAGAACACAGAAAACAGGACACGCAGAAATTGCGAGAATGGCGCAAAAAAAAGGATGCTGAACGGCACACACACACATACATTTGATCAAGATGCGTACGTGTGTACGAAGGGATTCGTTGGAGCCGGCAAGGTTGCTGAATGCAGCGTTGCGCGTTGTAAATAATGGAGTGCCCATCCTCACGTCCTTTGGTGGAAGGCTGCCGTTTGATGTTGGAAACTGGTGTGGACTGAGTGAATCGTTGAAATAATGAGCTCTGGGTTCACACACAAAGCTAAATAAATGATTAATCGCTCTTGGTCATTTGCCGTCCAGTGTGTATATTTTTAACTTTTGACTAGGAAGCGATGTCCACTGAATATAGTAGAGAATTTCTGAAAGTGGATATTCTCCATTAAAAAAACTATGTTTCATATTCGAGAGCTATAGTAGAGAATTTAGACCATAACATGTGTAAGATTGAAGCTTATTTTCAGTGTGTTGTAAAAGTTTTCACTCATCGTGGTCTATGCTCCAAACCTACATATAACAGTCTCTTTCCTCAACCTGTGGCGAGTTCTGATTGATGATTGAAAACATGAAATCAATGAGAAACTTTATTGCTGGTCTATCATGGCGACCGATCCGTTATAGTCTACGTTTATAACAACACTGGCTCTGTGGGCAATGACGATATCGTCTTGGTACCGTTGAAATATTGTTTTTCGGAAGTAATGATTTTCTATGGAATTGCAACAATATTACTAATCTACTCCACCATTTGCATCCTACACATTAACTGGATGCTTAATTTGTTTGATAGAACGAATTATTGCACACAATTTTGTTTTGCATACAACATTCACGGTAACCAAGCTCAAAGAAAGAATGCATAGTACTTGATTTACCTTTGCATTCGCTTGCAAAACGATGCTCACTTGTTTAACTATTTCCACCGTAGATATCTCAAGTGGAAAAAATGCTGGATAAATTTGCCGTATGATGGTATATATTATAACATATATAACATATATGTGTAATATGCAATTGAAATCTCTTAAATTTTCGTTGCATTTTTCTTAGAGGTAGCCTCCTATATAGAAATAAAAGACGTAGTCCTACGTCAAAAGACGACCGATCGATTAACGGGACGGTTTTATTTTCAACGATTTCTATGTACACTTATGAACATCGATACAAGAAAACCAGAGAAAATCGAGTTTTTCGGGTTAATGTTGGAATAACGGGTGTTAAATAAAAAATGAGAATTTTTTCAATCATATATAATTTTTTTTCATCGATTTCAGTATTTTTTATTAATAACATAATGTATTTTCTTCCAAAAATGTCAGTGAATGTTTGAGTAAGGGTCGTGGTCTGCTGTTCGACGCAACTTTGACGCGATGCTCTCACAAGAACATTGTACGGCACTTACGTCCATTTTCCGGATACAATTCCGGATTCTTGTAGTCAGTTGCTTCATGTCCTTGGCCCTCCAATTGTTTTTATACACTAGGGCACTGAGTGAGCCAAAGAAATCCTCTATTGGGCGGCACTGGGGGAAGTTTGTTCGGTTACGATCTTTCGGCACGAACGGTATCTTTTTCTCCTCAAGATACGCCAGCGTCTTCTTGGCGTAATGGGATGCTCGCGTGATGCTCGTTCAGGAACGGCAGCAGGATTTTATCGAGGCACTCTTCTCGATAGATTTGTTGGTTGATTGCCAGACCGCTCGGCTTAAACCAAGGCTTTGAAATGCCCCGGTCGGAAATGGCGATGTACAACACATGTACAACATTTTCAAACTTGTGCTTGAACTTGTATTTCACTTCAGGCGGTGTGGATGACTTGTCGCTGGAGTAGTAACTATCATTTCCTGGAATATGCGTTTTGGACAGCGGAAAATAGCTTTCGTCGTACAGAACGAAAGACGTCCCGCGGTATTTTTTCATCCACCGTGTCATCCACCGACACTGTGATTTAACCGTCTCAATCTGCTCCTCCGTGTACTCCGGCGACCTCGTCTTCTTCCTGCCGACGATTCCTTCCATCTTGAGGGTCCGATGGATCATCAAGATGGAAGCACGTGGTTTTCGGACCACGTGCTGTTTCGACGCCATCTTTGCTTTGACTAAATTCAAACTAGCAAAACCAAACACGCCTACTGTTTCTAGGGAGCCCAAAGAGCAATTTTCTCGGAGAAAGAAAATTTTACGCTCTTTATTTGAGTTACTGAAAGGTATTGAAAAAATTTTCATTTTTTATTTAACACCCGTTATTTATCTGATTATTTTTCAACAGTTTACTGTTGAAAACTAGAAAGTACTATAATCAATGGTTCCGGATTCTTTCTACTGCTACAACGCAACGTTTGAGATACAGTTTAATTCATATAATAAACGGTTTTTCGGTCGTTCAAGATCCTTTTTAATTTTCTACTTGAATTCTTTGCAATTTTCCTCTGAAAAAGAGTCGACCACCGCTGGCTTCATCACTTACAGGTAAACTATGAACATGTTTCGCAATCAAAACAGGGGCTTATTCCCGCATAGACTTCACGGTGAAAACGAAATGAAGTGTATCCGTGATGACAACGGTACGGTATCGGCATCTGAATACGAAATTAGTTTTCCACTAAAACTTATCATATCCTGTAAGATATTATTTTATCACATGAAGAAAACAAAGTTTTCCATTCACAATGAACACAAATTTTATACGGAGAAGTTGATTATCATTAATAATTTCTATTTTAAATGTGTTCATTCTGCTTGAAAACCCATTGTTATCTTTGACGCTTCACTGGCTCGTAAAATGCATTTCAATTGCGTGCGAACACCGTGAAGTGTGTACAGGAATGAGGTTCACAGTCACAGCTGATTAACAGGGTACGGCAACATCTTGTGGATTTAATGATAATTTTCACAGTCATATTGCAATGTTTTATAGGATTTATTTCAAATAAATAAAAAATGTTTTCTTTTTATTACGATGTGCTAAAATGAATTTTACACTGTCGTGAATGCCTCAACAGGAGTGTTTGGATATCTATCAATATCGAATAATACACAATGTGTCATGCAAGTAACCTCTCATGGATCATTCAGATACTTGTATGAATGACAGTAATCACTTGTGATACACTGAATGATTAAACAAAGAGCGGAACGAAGACTGTTGATTGCATATCCGAGCTATACCAAACATCGCATACCATTTTCGAAGCCTGCATACAACTTTGAACCGCATATATCGTCCCGTTCTACTACACCCATACCTCGCTTTACGGCCTAGATACGTTCCCTGAAACTCGGCCGCAAAACGAAAAGCCGTATAAGGAATCAATCAGTTTTCAAAAAAGCTCCTTTTTTTATTTACAAAAAACTCGAACTTTGAAGGCTGTGCGACACAAGTAAATGAAGTTCGATTGAGCTGATATTTTGCAAAGGGTAGTTTTTCGTGGGAATTAATATTTTTAGGACATTTCCGTTTGAAAATTTGACATGGAAATTTTCATTGGCACTCTCATATAAACCTACCCAGATATATCAACATCGAAACAAAATTTTGTTTTTTGCCGTTCTAGCGAAACATTTTAGGCCGTAAATCGAAAACGTGTCATTTTTCCGAGAGGGCCGTTGTAGCGGAATGCCGTATATAAAGAGCGGCCGTATAGCGAGGTATGGGTGTATAGCGGAAACCACTGTACATACAAGAGCAGAGCGAGAAATGATACAAGAAAAATTACGTCATCATTCGGTCACCATTTGCGGAGAGCAGCAATGGGAAAAGAGCTTAAACGAGAGAGTTTTTGTGTCTCACTGGAGCGGTGTTGCTAGTAAAACCTTGCGGTCTATATGAATATTAGGGTGCCAATGAAAATGGACATCTCGAGTTTCAAGAAGTTACCCCATAAAAAAAGTTCACCCCCTCGAAAAAAAACATCCTATGCAAAATAACAGCTCAATCGGACTTAAGGGAAAGTGGCGCAAAGCGGTCAAAGTTTGAGTTTTTTGAAAATCGAAAAATCACCCAACGGGGGAGTGCAGGAAATCGGCATTTTCGAAATTTTTTTTTGATGCCAAATGTCTTCAAATTGCATGAAACGTCGAGATCTAGTGTCACCTCGAATTTTTTTTTGTCAAAAATCGGCATTCTGGGACTTAGTTTTCTTTCGGAGTACTAAACGAAAAGTATGGTTTTAGGTGCCAATAAAACTTGTTGATTTGCATGATAATATACCCTATGCAAAATATTAGCTCATTCGGACTTCGTTTACTGGTGTCACAAACGTTAAAATTTGAGTTTTTTTTTGAAAAACGAAAAATCACCGAAAATTGATGTTTTCAAAAAAAAGTTTTGTGCCAAATGTCTTAAAATTGTATTAATCATCGAGATTTACAGTTAGCTCGAAATGTTTTTTTTGGCACTTGGTCGTTTTTCCGCCTGAAAAATCGATTTTCGACAATTTTTTTTGAGATAACTGTAAATCTTGACGTGTCATGCAATTTTAAGACATTTGGCATCAACATTTTTTGTTAAAACTCCGATTTTAGGTGATTTTTCGGTTTTCGAAAAACTCAAATTTTAACGTTTGTGACACCAGTAAATGAAGTCCGAATGAGCTAATATTTCGCATAGGGTATATTATCGTGCAAATCAACATTTCGTAGCAAGTTCCGAATGAAACATCGAGATAACTATTTTTATTGGCACCCAAAACCATACTTTTCGTTTCGTACTCCGAAAAAAATCCCAGAATCCCAGAATGCCGATTTTTGACACACAAAAAAAATACAATTTCGAGATGACACTAGATCTCGTTTCATGCAATTTGAAGACATTTGGCATAAAAAAAAATTTCGAAAATGCCGATTTCCTGCAATCACGTGGGTGATTTTCCGATTTTCAAAAAACTCAAACTTTGACCGCTTTGCGCCACTCTCCTTTAAGTCCGATTGAGCTGAAATTCGGCATAGGATGTTTTTTTCGCTTTCGTTTTTTGTGCTCCCGTGGCCGAGTGGTTAGCGTCATAACTAACATGCCGGGTGTTCGGGTTCGACTCCCGTTCTGGTCGGGGGAATTTTTCGTCAAAGAAATTTCCTCCGACTTGCACTGTGATCACGCGTATTCTAGAGCTTGCCACTCAGAATGCATTGCAAGGCGTGATATTTGGCATAGAAATCTCAACAGAGTACTAATAAAAATGACGCAAGTAATACTACGTTGAGACGGCGAAGTTCCTCTAGGAACGTTAGTGCCATTGAAGAAGAAGAAGATGTTTTTTTCGAGGTGGTGAACATTGGTGGGAAAGGAGGTGGGATTTTTTTTTCTGATGCCAAATGTTTCAACACAATAAGGAACGCACGTTTGGGGCAAACTTGAACGCTTCATTTTTCGGATTCCACGAATGAGATCGTTTCCTTCGGTGTGGATGAGACGATGGCGAGCCATCGGTAGGCCTTGTTAGATTCTTGGTAGACCAAGGATTTAACCGTCAAGTGTAGAAAACACTGGTTATTTCTTGATCCATCCGTCCGCAATATGTGAAAATTGCGTTACTCGTCGAGATTCACTGTTATCTCGAAATAAAAATATATATTATATTACAAGGGATAGCAGCGTAGAAAATGAAAAATATAATCTGACTACCCTTCCATGACCCTTCCATGATCTAGCTAAACAATCATATGGTTTGCACTCTCTGAGATATATGGATCAGAATCTGCTACATTAGTTGAATATGAATCATTCGCTTTGCGTAATCCGTATGATGTTGCTGTTTCATGATGCATGGAGAGGTATGTATATGTTAGAGGCAAAGAACAAAATAAACTTTCTGCACCGAAATCGATCATGACGATTTTGGTTTGCTTGCTCGTATGTCATGAAGTCCGAAGCAGAGTTGTCTCGTTCTCTTTCGTGTCGTGATTTGTAGCACGTAACAACAAAAGAATGCCGCTGGGGGGAAATGATTTCTGTTAGAATACATTTGAACGAACGAAAGCGAATTATTCAGTGGAAGGATCAATCGGCAAATACTGCTCAGCAGTCAGCTCATACGAAGGTGCGTAAATCCAGGGAAAACGAAACAAATTCATCCAATATTCATTTCCACCGAGTTAATATGATTACCCCACTTCTAAAATAATGCATCGGTGGGTTGCATTCTGTACAATTCCCGTTGTTTCCACATTACCTAATTATATCAGTTGACCATTTGACGACGTCAACCGAGTGTATCCAACCTTCCTAGGACTAGTTTTGATCCGTGATTAGGCGGCCCCATTAGAGCACCCTTTTTCCCCGCATTCTCGTCCAAACTCCAGCGCTCCACAGAATCAGCATGAGGTGAGCGTCAAAAAATAGTCACTTTCAGAACGAAACCGGCTTACGATAATTGTATGCATTTGCATGGATTTTTTTTGTCCCACCCTTGTTCCGATTATATCTCATGAAGCAGCACGAGTGGGACAGTACCAATTGCAGCGCGCATCCGTGCGTGGAGTATGTAGATGTCGATTTTGAGCGCCACATCTCGACATCAACTGGCAAGACTTCAAAATTAAACGATTGCTTTCGAGTTGCCGGATACAGCTCGACATGACGGTGTGTCATTTTTGGCCGACACCGAGTCAACTTCCAGCTGAGAAATTATGCGTACTTGTGTGGGGAAGATAAAAAGGGCCGATGGCCGTAAAATTATCTGATCATCAAAATTGATGGACTGCCGCTGCTGTTCAGTTGGGTATGGCAAACAAATTGATATAATGTGATTGTGGGTATTCCGCCGCACTTTTTGTTTCGGAGATACAGCACACTGGTGCAGGATCACACGCACCGTTTATGAACTAAGCGAAACTAAACACTGCCGGAAATTCTCTCCGTGCTGACTGTAAATACTCCACAACCTAGCCGGAAGTGTGCCTAGCTGGATGAGGCAACAAGCAGCTTCGCCGGGATGGAAGTGCTTCTGGGAAAAACACACCAGCATACATTTGAACTAAAAGCTCGACGCGAGTCTAATTGATTCGATTAGTATCATTCTCATTGAGATGGTGTCACGCATTCCCATCTGCCGATAGTTGTTGCTCGAGCGCGGGGGAAGTCCGGGATATGCATCCAAATTGACGCGACGCTGACGAATTACGGTATACACAGGACAGGAGAGGTTCGCGCGATTATTAGCTCGCACGGAAGCATGGCCCTGGGAGCATGGAAACACCAATCACTGACGCTTAGGCCCCTCGACACCCAAACTGGATGGATGAATCCGCGCTAATATATAGCAGAAACAGTTAGATTGAAACAGTCGCGTTTCAGGTGATCTCCCGCGAGGAATCTAACAAACTCATCTGTCAATCTCGGTGCGGTCTCGATGCATTCGGTCTGGAGGATATGCCGAGCCGAGGATATCGTGCTTTGGGCCGGATAATGAAATGATGTCTAGGAGCTAATTTTGATGCGAGCTAATGATGTGGATGGTTTTTCTGAGGGGAAGTCAATTAGACTCATTTGACAGTTTTATTGTCTGCGGAGCGTTCGAAACGGGTCGTTCGGGGAGAATTCCACCGGTTATGAATCCCAGCGAATCTAGTCCATTGCAATTTATGAAGTTTAATGCTCCGATTCCTGTGCATACGCGGGATGATTCAATATGATGGTTTTTGCTCGATGCGGTATGCCAGAGAGTCTGAGCATGATTTTGAATTGACAATGCGTACTCGTGGTATTTTTTTTTGACGTAATACACGTCTTTCGGGGACATATTGAGGGTACAAATTGAAAACCTAAATATCGGTAACGTCTCGGAAATTGTGCTTCTTTGAGCGCTAGTTAAGTTCTCCGACCGGAGTTTCTTTTTTTTAAAATAAAATAACAGTACACGCGTTGACTACTCAACTAAGACTGACTTTGTTAATTCTATCAATATTACAGTTCCTCTCGAATATTTCTGCATGCACAGCAACTCGTGGCGATCCTCACTAAGTTCATCGATTGCAATCGATATCATGAAAATATAATATAAAAAATATAATGACCGTTAACGATGCGGCTGTTGCCGTGTTGCCGAGTTCTTTTGGACTTCGACTAAGTCCGGCTATCAGCGACGTTAACTCACTTACTGCCCAATTATTTCTTGATGTATTTACGAGATTTTTGTATCAAAAGATTTCCAATTTCTAGATAGTTTCTGAATTCTATTAGTCTCTTATTTTCAAGTATTCAAGTTAACTTGACAGATAGTTTGAACTTTCTAATCATTAATATAGTAATAGATAAATGGGGAGTGTCCAAATTGATTGCGAAATTTCATGAATTCATCAAGAATTTATTGAGAAATAATTGAGGGCTTGGGCTGGACTGAACATTTTTCGTGAAGGGATCAATGTTCAGTTTTTCAACTTGTACTCCCAATTTATTCTCGAAAGACGTAATCCAAAACGTATCGATGGTTCTTTCAGATATTCTTGCAACAATCCTTAAAAAAATAACTTAGCAAAAAGTATATTTATCTAACGTCAGTATGAGCACGCATTTAATTTGCGCATGCAGCATGCTTTTGTAATTCACGCTAAACGATCCATGTTCGACGCAGACTTTTGCATCTTTACATCTTATATCGAATATGAGAAAAGAAGAATATCACGGTGCATATGAATGTCAGAATGAGATTGATTTTATGAAGTAGGTGAAGTGGGGAAAAAATATTGCCATCAAACCAATAATAATATTGGAGCGTTATTTGTAAAAATCTGTAATCTGTAACTACAGTTTCTTGGTTTTAAAAAGCCTGAAAAATCTGTATAAACACAGATTATTCTGTAGATATGGTAACCCTGGGGTACGGTAGGGTGCCAATGAAAATGGTCATATTGAATTTCAAAAGTTTCCCCCTTAAAAATGTTCACCACCTCGAAAAAAACATTCTATGCAAAAAAATCAGTTCAATTAAGGGAAACTTAGGAAAAAGGGGCACAATGCGGTCAAAGTTTTTTTTAAATCGAAAAATCACCAAACGAGGTGCGGGGGGTATTGCGGTGTACATGAAAATGGTGAAATAACATACATGATGTCAAATGCCTTATAATTGCGCGAAACGTCGTGCTGTTATCTTGAAAAAAATCCTGTTCCCCATATCTAGCACCACGCTAGATATGGGGTACAGACTAGGGGGGCGTTGCTGATTAACGGTCAGCTGCATCCTAATAGGAATATCCCATGTCGGCACACGTACAGAGCATTGAAGACTGCAATATCTCAATTATGAGAACACTTGTAATACTAACCTCGAGCCAACCGCGAGTAATCGGTTACATATTACTAACGTAATTGTAAGCAAAAATTGTCGAAATGTTGAACTCCCGGCCCCGTTAGGCTGACGCCATATGAGCCTTAATAAAACTATATATTTTGGTTATAAAAAAGGAGACGAAGGTTCGATTTTGGTGAACATTGTACTTCTCATAGCTTGCTGCAGTGAAGCATAAATGGACTAACAATTTCAGGTACGAGACGTTTTGTATTTGTTGAGATGTGTACCTCGATAAATGCGGGGTGGCAGGATGAAAAACCGCAGAGGCAGCCCTTGTTGTTTCCATCGACCTTTATCTTAGGAAAGTAACATTCCAATGGTACCAGGGGGATACAATGAATTTCCAAGAGGTTGGGGGCACATGCAGATGAGGCCAGAAATTTCGTATGCACCTATTATGTTCACCAATTGACTACTTTTTGGATTCCAAGTTGTTAGAGGTTCAATAACAGAATTACAACCCGGGAGTATTCGAAACGCAACAGGAACAGGTCCGCATTTGGCCTATGACGACCTAGCCATCAGATATGACCACCAATGGGCTATTTTTAAATCCCGAGTAATTAAAGGTGTCACATGATGGGCATAGTAGGGTTCTAAGTACTACTTTGATCATGCTCAATATATTACCGGAACTTATTCCGACCATATTCCGGAACCAGTTAAACGATTCCAGCCATTTATATTGGCAACATAAAGGATCATATTATCTTTCTTCTGTTGAGCTTGAATTGGTTGAATGTAGGACGAAAAACTAAAAAAAAACAGGATTTAAGAAAAACCGTTTTTGGCACATGTGCCAAAATCGAACCGTGCCAAAAACGAAACGTGTCAAAATCGAACGGGGTCTGTAAATGTATATTATTGAGTTGTTCGGGAAGTTCGTGTAGATTTTGAGAAAATATTTGCCCTTGAGAGCACTTCGCATGAACATTAACGAGTTATAATCTAAAGGGGCAATATCTAATAAGTACGGCTAGTGGGGTAGCCCAGCCCGGACAAAATTTCAACATTTTAAGCCGGGTTGCCCTGATGGAACATGACGCCTTTCCTATTGACTTATTCTGGACATTTGTTTTGAATTGCTGTCTTTAACCGAGAACATAATCCTTACCTGAGGAAGAACCCAGATTTGTAAAAAAATAAACTATTGAAACAGTTGAAGAACTGGTGGCAACTAGTTATATAATTCCCACTGTTCGTTAACCTCAAAAACATTGTTTGCCGGCGCCTTGTAAGCTCACTTTATTGCGCCCTTGGTTATGCAAAAATTAATACAATATTTCTAGTGCAGAAAAAAAAATCATATAGGCCTTATCAAATACACCATTTATTTTATTGAAAAAACTGCATAATCTTACACAGTAGGGTAAGTTGGGAGGATTTGGACATACGGGGAGATGTGGACCACCCCTTTATCTCAAAAAGCACGGCTCAACTTGGATTTTTTATAATGTCATCTCCTTCTATTGTTGAACCGTTTGTACCTAACGTAAAAGAAACTTTGGAAAAATTAAACAGATGAACGGAAACGGTAGCATGAACACAGTAAGCACTTTGACAGCCAAAAAATGTGAGTTTTCCGACCGTGGTTTTGAGGATTTTTCCGCTGATTAAAAAAACTTTTCGTGTATTGTGCGGTTTTTATTTAAATCGTTTATTTTTACAGGCTCAGTTACATAGGTTTAAAGGAGCCGAACTCCTTACTGTATTGTTACTAGTATATAAACATTTTTCCTTAATTCTAATGTTAATAATATAGGAAACCGATTACTCGCGGTCAACTCGAGTTTAGAAGGGTGACATATTTTCTTCAGGAAAAGGAGGGGATATGAGGATATGTTGACAATGATCACACTCACACTCTCAATCACACTCATCACACTCAATTCTTAAACCTATCTTATATCTAATATGTATTTACATTTCATCTTATTCTTAAGAAGGGATCCGATCTCTCACAAAGGAAAAGGAAAAGGAAAAACTAAGGGTATAAGGACAATCACACACGAAGATCGATAGCTTTAAGGAATACATATATTTGGGACATGTAATCAAGGTCTAACCGAGCCAACACATCTCTCACCGGCACATTGGGCTGTCTTCCTCGGGCCCGAAGGGAGTTTTTTAAATTCGATCTGGCGACAGGATACAGCTCGCACGACCAAACAACGTGCTCGATGTCGTGGTAACCTTGGCCACAAACACAAAGATTGTTGTCGGCAAGATTAATACGAAAGAGTAGCGCATCTAACGAACAGTGATTGGACATGAGTCGGGAGAAGGTGCGAATAAAGTCCCGACTCAAGTCCAGACTTTTGAACCATGGTTTGAGGCTAACCTTAGGGATAATCGAGTGGAGCCACCGGCCCAATTCATCTTCGTTCCATTTGCGTTGCCAGTTAACTATGGTATTTTTGCGGACTAAAGAATAAAATTCATTGAAGGCGATTTGACGCTGATATATATCGCCTTCAATTGCACCTACCTTTGCTAATGAGTCAGCCCTCTCATTACCCAGAATTGAGCAATGTGAAGGGACCCAGATAAAGGTAATGACATAACAGCGTCTGGATAAAGCACTCAAAATTTCTCGTATTCTCTCAAGGAAGTACGGCGAGTGCTTTTCCGGCCTCACTGAACGGATAGCTTCGACAGAGCTAAGACTATCCGTTACAATGTAATAGTGTTCAACAGGTCGTGAGGCGACGCTGTCCAGCGCCCAGTGTATCGCTGCCAATTCAGCAATATACACTGAGCAAGGATTCTGAAGACTGTGTGAGGTGCTAAAAAATTCGTTGAACACTCCAAATCCTGTGGACTCGTTCATAGAGGACCCATCAGTAAAGTACATATTATCACAATTGATATCCCCATACTTTGCATCGAAGATCGTTGGAACGATCCTCGATCGAAGATAATCTGATGTTCCATGGATATCCTGCTTCATGGACAGATCAAAATGCACAGAGGAATTGATGTAGTCAGGAAAACAAACACGGTTGGGAATATACGAAGAAGGATCAACCTGCATGGAGACGAATTCATGATATGAGCTCATGAATCCAGAATGAAAATTTAGCTCGATCAGCTGCTCAAAATTTCCGATCACCAATGGGTTCATAACCTTACACCGGATGAGGAACCGAAGAGATAATAAATTGAAGCGATCTTTTAGTGGGAGTAGGCTTGCCAAAACCTCGAGACTCATGGTATGCGTTGAGGGCATACATCCCAACGCGATACGGAGACAAAGATACTGAATTCGCTCGAGTTTAATGAGGTGTGTTTTGGCAGCTGTTTGAAAACAGAAACTGCCATACTCCATCACTGAGGGAATAGTTGTTCGATACAACATTATAAGATCTTCGGGATGGGTTCCCCACCAGGTGCCGGTAATTGTACGCAGAAAGTTTATTCTTTGTTGCCATTTTTTACTCAGATACCTAATATGGGCCCCCAAGTACATTTAGAGTCGAACCAGACCCCAAGATACTTGAATGACATAGCATGAGTGATCGGTTTACCCAAAAGTTGAAGCTTTGGTTTTGCTGGTTTATGCTTCCTAGAAAAAACCACCATCTCTGTTTTCTCCGTGGAGAATTCGATCCCTAGCCCAATGGCCCAGGTTGAAAAATTGTTCAAAGTATCTTGTAAGGATTCTTGCAGGTCGGATTCGTTTGATCCTACGACAGACACCACTCCATCATCTGCAAGTTGTCTTAGGCTGCAATTTTGTGTAAGGCAATTGTCAATGTCGCTTACGTAGAAGTTGTACAAAAGGGGGCTTAAACATGAGCCCTGGGGGAGTCCCATGTAAGAGACCCGACTTACTGCCGAATCTCCGTGAGAAAAGTTCAAATGTTTCTCACAAAGCAAGTTATATAACATATTATTCAATAGAGGCGGCAGACCCCGAGATTGTAATTTGTCTGACAAAACCTCTATTGAAACAGAATCAAAGGCCCCCTTTATGTCCAAGAATACTGAAGCCATTTGTTTTTTTTCGGCGTAAGCCATTTGAATTTCTGAAGAAAGCAACGCAAGACAATCATTCGTCCCCTTGCCCCTGCGGAACCCATATTGTGTATCTGAGAGTAGGCCATTCGTTTCAACCCATCGATCAAGGCGAAACAAGATAATTTTCTCCAACAATTTCCGTATACAAGACAGCATTGCTATTGGGCGGTACGAATTGAAGTCGGACGCGGGTTTTCCGGGTTTTTGAATAGCTATAACTCGTACTTGTCTCCAATCATCTGGAACAATATTATGCTCCAGAAACCGATTGAATAAGTTCAACAAGCGATGTTTCGCCACATCAGGGAGATTTTTCAGCAAGTTGAACTTAATTCGATCCGATCCCGGAGCAGAATTGTTACAAGAAAGGAGAGCAAGAGAGAATTCTACCATCGAAAACTCGGAATCAAGATCGCACCTATCTTGTGGTATATCTCGAATAATTCTTTGCACTGGAGCGGAATCGGGACAAACCTTTCGTGCAAAATTAAAAATCCATCGATGTGAATATTCTTCGCTTTCATTGGATGAAGAGCGATTTCTCATGTTTCGAGCCACTTTCCATAATTTTTTCATTGACGTTTCTCGTGATAAACCTCCCACGAAATTTCGCCAATAAGCACGTTTTTTCCCTTTGATCAAGTTTTTAAATTGATTTTCAAGGTCCAAATACGTCTGAAAATTTTCAGGGGTTCCACGTTTCCGAAAAGCTTTAAATGCATTCGATTTATCTCCATAAAGCTTGGAACACTGGCCATCCCACCATGGATTGGGAGGCCTTCGACGAATAGTGGAACCTGGGATGGGTTTCGTTTGAGCGCGAACCGCGCTGTCATATATCAAACGAGAAATGAAGTAATACTCCTCCAATGGAGGCAAACCATCTCTGGAATTGATGGCTAGAGCAATCGCGTCCGCATATTTTTTCCAGTCAATGTGTCTTGTGAGGTCGTATGCCATGTTTATTGATTCAGAAGAATTCAACCCATTGGTGATAGAAATTTTGATTGGCAAGTGGTCACTACCGTTGGGATCCTGGATTACATTCCACTTGCAATCTAACGATAGTGAATTCGAGCAAAGCGAGAGGTCAAGAGCACTTGGGTTAGCAGGAGGTTTAGGTACACGTGTTGTTTCCCCAGTGTTCAAAACGGTCATATTGAAGCTGTTACAAAGGTCATATATCAACGATGAACGATTGTCGTCGTACTGTTCCCCCCAGGCAGTTCCGTGAGAGTTGAAGTCTCCCAAGATTAATCGTGGCTCAGGAAGGAGTGAGCACATGTCAACAAGTTGCTTGCGGCTAACCGCAGCTCTCGGAGGCCAATACAAGCTGACTATACAGAGGTCTTTGCCTCTGATGTTTGCATGACAAGCAACAACTTCGATCCCTCCAATAGGTGGAAGGACAATTCTAAAAAATGAGTGACACTTATTGATCCCCAATAGTACCCCTCCGTATCTGTCATCACGGTCCAAGCGTATTATATTAAAATCGTGGAAAGAGAGATCATTTTGAGAAGAGAGCCAGGTATTGTGCGGTTTGATAACAATAAATGAAATTAATTTATTTTAATTATTTTTTTTTATTTTTACATGTTGTGACATGGACACGTTTCTGTGGGGTGATTGGTCCGACAGATTTGAGGATTTTCTTTGGTCTAACTGATTCCAGATACCGCTGAAATACAAAATTATAAGAGGTTGTGTTCAAGACATGGCCGCATTGTTGACGTAGAACTACGCTGTAGTCTAATTCAAGTCGCTTGTTTATAACTGCGGACATTATTTTATAATGCTACGAAAATTTTAAAATAACCATTCTACCAGTTTGGTCGCTCTGAAATGTTTTTTTTATTGTAGAATCATTTGACGATAATTGTTCGATGATTCATTCTTGTGCTTGCAGAAGAATACAAAATTCCAGAACATTTATTTTTTTGGTGAGCTGACGATAGCCTAGCTTGATGATTCCTCACACAATTGTGTAGCTCAAAACATTAATGCAATGGTGTCAGTTTGACGCAATGATTGCAATGCCAGAGACATCAGCGAGTGAGTAATTTGGTCGCGTCCACAACTCAGTCCGAAACGAAGACATGTGATGGCACAAAACAAGGAAGAACAAGCGATGTTCATTGTTTCGTATCTAGAACGGTACTGAACGTTCACCTTTCCTGGTTCAATTAAAGAGACTTTAAACTTCATCAGTTCATTCGTCTCTAGCCTTCAAAAAGGCCCTTGGAAAACTCTATTCTTCCCTCATATTACTCCTCCACCTCCCATTGCCTTGAGAAAACCATTCGATACCTCGCCGTCCAGCTCGCTCAGCAACGGTGTCATCACGAATAATTAAGTTTTCCTCAGCAAGATCCACTGTTTATACTCACCGGATACGGAGACTTTACATCTTACGATCTCCCCTTCGTTGATCGTCGATAAGTTGCTCGTTATTGACAGCTCTGTACGGGAAGGCACACAAATGGACATAACAAATGTAAGAGGAAATGGGAATGCTTCCAATTTTCATCAATTTAAACCATATACAGACTATGGGATTGTAATGTATATGCAAACAAATCTTAGGGAATTTCCGATTCGTTTGGTTTGTAAATCGCCAGAATCCGTTCACGGCAAAATAGTTATTAACGTTAACTTTATTTCATAAAAATGTGACCTGTTTTCTGGTTTGACACTCTTGATGAAAGACGTAGTTCTTCGTCAGAAAAGGATGGGCAGAAAACGTTGGAAGAAGGAGGAGCTTGAAAGAGCAACGCAGGTCATCAAGGACGGATTTTCTTTGAGCAAGCATCGAAAGTGTTTGAAAAAGCCCGAACAACAGTGAAAAGATCCATGCAGAATTCGAAATGGTCTTAATGCAATTTTTCTGGTCTGGAATCTGGTCAAGACCCAGGCTGATTGCTGATGGTCATATCATCGTGAATTACTTTACATAAACGTAAGTATGTTTTTTTTTTCGATGAAACACATACTGGACCAAATCACCTCCCACAGACGGTGTAAATTACCCCGCATCAAATTTTAATGTCCAAAAATCATCTCTTTTATTTTATGATATATTTGGTAATTTGAAGCTTGATGTAATGATTAAACATTATCGATTGAGAAAAAACAAGTGTAGCTCAGTGTCAGTGTTTTTATTTAAACCGTATTGGTTTGGAAATATTAGGTGACTTGCTTAGGGGGTTCGAAATGGTGCGTAGATTTTCTTGGGCACTATATTTACCAACTGTTCCTCTGCAAGTATTTCCGTTCGGAACTAATCACCTACCAAATATCAACCCACATTCCAAGATGCAGACGCCCGGAAGAAGCAAAACAAAAGCAAAACACTGCTCAATCGTAGCAATAAAAGTGACACGTCACTACTCAAGGGGTATCAATGCACCCAAACAAGATTAATCGTTTCTGACGTCTGCACGCTTATGTGCCTTTCCAACTACTTCCACTGCTACTACTACGACTACTACTAATACCACTTCTACCAACACTATTGTAGCCGGTACATGCTGCAGACAAAACAAACCCACGTGGCTGGCTGGCGAAAGCTTTACGGGCATTATTTGTGTGTTAGTTACTGGCTTCCTTCATTTTTATGGTCCAACTTTTTTTTTATTGTTTGTTATTGCTACCTTCTACTTTGCACAAGAAACGAAGCGGCATCCTCTGGCCCCGTGAATCAAAGCTACTGGCATTGGGGCATCGGACGGGGGGAAATGGTGCCGCTGGATGGTGACGCGGTGGTACTATGTTGTTCATGAGGATCTGGTTCTTCCGAGTTGTTTTTATATAAAAGACTCTGTTGTGTGTATCTCCTATATATTTGCGAGTGAGTAAATTTTTATTATATCGTATTTTTCACTTTCTGTTTCTTTTCTCTCTCCGATTTAGGTACGTAACTTCCCGGAACGATTTTTATCTGGCAATAATTCGGACCGCTTTGCCAAGGTTGCACTTTTGGCACAGAAATGGAGGTCACGTCGATGACACTGGTAGGTAGGTGCCATGATATTAACATACACGCTGTTCGGGGCCACCCCTAATTCCCGGCACCCTTGGTGCCATACAGACAGCAGCGTTTGTACAGTGATGGCTCCTTAATTGCCTGCCAAATCTTACACCCTCCTTGGTTGGGTCATAATTTGTAGCTTGATTGTCGAAAAAGGAGCATTCCACACCCAGTCCCCCGACAACCAACCAACCAACCCGGCAACAAAAACACTTCGTCTTCAGACCGGTGGCTTCTTTTGCCAGTTTTATTGCCGGTTCATTCTTATGACGAGGAGAGTATATTTTTATTTGTTTATTCATCGTTTCGGTTCGTACTGTTCCTCCTGGCTCGGGAAGTTCGTTTTGGCTCGACTCTCGGTCTCTCTCCTGCCCTACCTACCCCCATGCCCCGACAGTATTAGTGGAGTGTTGCCACTCATTCCTCTTCGCCTTGATGTTTGGGGAGATCCTTAGATATCTTAGTTATTCCTCTGGTCACCCCCTACCTTTCCCGCTGCCACGGCCCCGCAAACCGCCGGCAATTCGGCAACGAAACGACTGCTCAGCTGCTTCTTTTATTGAGCATTCACTCGCATTTTTTTTGTCCCATTCTGCTTGCTCCTTCGGATTTTATGTTGTTATTATAGAGTTTATTTGCAAAGATCGCTTCGGCAGTGCCGTAACAGAAGAGCGATTGCTGTAGGTCAGTTTCTAAAATAAATTCTATTACCAGCAGCAGGGGGTGCGGGATGAGCGCTGTTTGTGTGTGAATGTGGGCGCTGCCAAGGACTGCCGTTTTCAAGGGCTTGCATTTTTGCAACCTAGCAGCAGCAGCAGCAACTGCATCTTGGCGTGGAATCAGGGGATGCGGCGCATATTGGGAAGTCGTGCCGCGCGTAAATACACATTAAAACTTGACGAAAGGAGAACGAGAGAGATAGATAAGAAGCGTCGAGCCGAGCCAAGTTCCTTTCCATCTTGAGAACGGATAGGAAGCGATCCGGGAGAAACACATTCGGAGATTTTTATGACTTCGGTTTGCGCTTTTATTTCTTCGTTCTTTTTTGCATTGCCTCCTCCGTCCCGAGCGGCTCGCTGTGTGTGTTTTATTGATGATAGACTTTGACTAAATACCCTTGAATGTTGCTGATTTGTTGAAGTTATGAGCTGCTTATTTATCAATCTGTTGCGGACCGGAGTGGAAGCGACTTCTCAGGAAGTGCGCGGCAGGAAGCTTATCGTGATAGCTTTGGGTTGGTTTGACTCAGTGATGGTTTTGCGGAACTGATTGTGGATTGATATTGTTGCATAAGAATGGTTTTCTTCTTTGTAGGATTAGTAGTCGGATTAGAAGGACTCGACACTATTGCTGCATTTGCTTCATTGGGCCGTGCAGGGCGGACTCGATTATATACAGTCTCCAATTCCGTTTTACTTCCTACAAATTGTTCTTTGATACCCATCTTCTACCTTTTTTAAATTTGCTGCAATATCATTTTGTACAATTCCTGGTGATCCTTCAATTAGAGTCTTCAAAAATCTTGAATTAACATTCACCTTAACGTTGAACTACACTCAACAACAAAATTAGAGGAACAGAGTGGCGAGGTCGAAATTTTAAAGTGTTTTTTGACATGCCGTATCTTTGTGAAAAATCAACGCATAAAGATGGGATGCATCTCATTTCATAGCTACAGCTTTCAAGTATGTACAGGTAAACTTCGATATAACGTACATTTCACTTTCGAAATTGTACGTTGTATCGAATTGTACGTTATATCGAAGCATAATAAAGTACTCACAAACGTAGTCTATAATACATGATTGTGTTGCTGTTTTAGTCAAGTTAATGAATAACTTCAATCAGAAGACGAAGCCAGCCTTTCTCATGATGTTTCCCTTCGTACTGTTGATTAAAGCTTGATTCATTTAGAATCTGGAATCACAAAACCAGCTGTAATTCGAGATTGATTGAAGGTACAAAACTTGTTTCAGCATCACAATACAGATAATTCATTGTTCCATCAGAAAAAAAATATTGAAAAAAAATTTTCCTTCACACTTTGAAAAGGTGTACGTTATATCGAGGTAAAATGTACGTTATATCGAGTGACGTTATATCGAGGGTACGTTATAACGAGGGTACGTTATATCGAAGTTTCCCTGTATTAGAATATTTTAGGTACGACATTTTATCTTGGTGTGTGTAGGTGTAGTGGACAACATAAGTTTTGAATTTGTTGCATTGATGAATTTTTTTTAAATTTCTTTGCATCGATTTTAAAATAATAAAAAAACAAGGTTTTTGTAGTGTCAAAAGAAAAATTGTGATTTAGCAAATATTGCAAGTTCTAATGATAGACAGCCATTCCATGCCAAACCTGTATAGTGGTTCTAAGGTTTCCATGAAAAGTAGTAGTTCTATTCCTTATTGCAAAATATTAGACCCGTATTTTTTATTTTTTGGTTAGGGTGACCATTCCCATTTTAGGGTGGTCCAAAATATCATTTTCTTCAATTTTTTTCCCTAAAATGAGTTTTTTTTTAAATTCATAACTTTTGAATCACTGAATCGATTTAGATAATCGACATATCAAATTGATGCCAATGAGCTAGCCTTTTGTTAAAAAATACTGAACTTGCAAAAACAATTGATTTTGTTTTCGCAATTATTGATTGTAGTCGTTTTTGTTGCTTTCGTGGCTTTGGACTAGAGAGCACTACAGCGAAACTTCGACATAACGTACCCTCGTTATAACGTACCCTCGGTATAACGACACTCGATATAACGTACACATTATCAAAGTCCAAAAAAATTTTTTTTGCATATTTTTTTTTAAAGAACAATAAATTATCTGTATTTTGATACTACAGCTTGTGTAGTAACTTTAACCAATCCCGAAATACAACTGTTTTGTGATTCTAAATGAATCAAACATCAATCAACAGAACGAAGGGAAACATCATGAGAAAAGTTTGCTTCGTCTTCTAATTGAATTTATTCATCAACCTTACTCAAACAGCAACACAATAAAGTAATATAAAGGGTGTGTCACATCAAATTGCATCACGGAAAAAACGCTGTAGAAATTCGCCCAGTAGACCGATCCTTTTGAAAATTTGAGACAGTAAAATAAAAACTATTAAACAACTTTTGGCATTTTCTTTTTATTCATACTTCGAGCCCAAGCCCGTATGCTCGCACCTTCCTCTTTACCCCGTCCATAAGGTTCTGTACAACGTCAGGTTGTAGTTTTTTTTGAACAGAAATCCATTTTCTCTTGAAGTCCGCCTCCGATTTGACAACTTTTGGGTTCTTCCGGAGGGCCTGCTTCATAATCGCCCAATATTTCTCTATTGGGCGAAGCTCCGGCGCGTTGGGCGGGTTCATTTCCTTTGGCACGAAGGTGACCCCGTTGGCTTCGTACCACTCCAACACGTCCTTTGAATAGTGGCACGAAGCGAGATCCGGCCAGAAGATGGTCGGGCCCTCGTGCTGCTTCAATAGTGGTAGTAAGCGCTTCTGTAGGCACTCCTTAAGGTAAACCTGCCCGTTTACCGTGCCGTTCATCACGAAGGGGGCGCTCCGCTTTCCGCAAGAGCAGATCGCTTGCCACACCATGTACTTTTTGGCAAACTTGGATAGTTTCTGCTTGCGAATCTCCTCCGGAACGCTGAATTTGTCCTCTGCGGAGAAGAACAACAGGCCCGGCAGCTGACGAAAGTCCGCTTTGACGTAGGTTTCGTCGTCCATTACCGGGCAATGCGGCTTCGTCAGCATTTCGGTGTACAGCTTCCGGGCTCGCGTCTTCCCCACCATGTTTTGCCTTTCGTCGCGGTTAGGAGCCTTCTGAACCTTGTATGTACGCAGGCCCTCCCGCTGCTTGGTCCGCTGGACGAATGAACTTGACAAATTCAGCTTATTGGCGACATCCCGGACCGAACTTCTCGGATCACGTCTAAACTGCTTAACTACGCGCTTGTGATCTTTTTCACTGACGGAGCATCCATTTTTGCCGTTCTTCACCTTCCGGTCGATGGTTAGGTTCTCGAAGTATCGTTTTTTGTGGATTGGACGATTCCCAGCATCTTACCGATGTCCCGATGTGACAACTCCGGATTCTCGAAATGAGTGCATAGGATTAATTCACGAAGCTCTTTTTCGTTCGACGACATTTTTCCAAATTTACGAAAAATTGACAGTGATGCATGGCCAACGTCATCTATACACTCTTAGCTGATTATAAGCGAAAGCTGAAGATATAATTCCTAAAAATTAAATTTCTACAGCGTTTTTTCCGTGATGCAATTTGATGTGACACACCCTTTAAGCTACGATTCACTGTTCTTTATTATGCTTCGATATGTGCAAAAATTCATAACATTTTAACTACTGAACCGATTTAGATGATTAACATATTAAATTGAAGCTAATAAACTAACCTTCATCGAATATCACACGTGTGGGAAGACTGGATTCTGGTCGCATAGGTCTAGTTTAGTCACATAGGAATATTGAACGATGTTAAATGTGAAAAATCATATCTCAAAAACGAAAAAATAGCATCGCTGATCCTCAGCTTTCTAGAAACAATATAGAAAAATATGGCGCCATCTATCTTTAACCGAGAGTACCATGAAAAACTGACTCAATCAATACAGGTAAGACTCGATTATATACAGACTCGATTATATGCGATTCGATTAAATTGATAGAAAGGATAAAATCAATAATAACACGTTAAAAATTATTAACTTTTAAGTTTTTCACTTCCAAAATGTTATTAAAACCCACTAGTTTAGATGTTCCACGACTATATCTTGTACTAAATTTCCTCATCTTTCAAATGAAGGTAACAAAATCGTCTTCCGTAGCGAACTTATTAATCTAGAGCAAGTTTGAGGCAACAGAGTTCGAAACAAACAAAAAATCCATAACTCTGTCATTGTTGAATTACGAACATATGCGTAGAAGGATTTTTTTTCGTCAAATATGATCGTTTGTCATCTCCTGAGAGAATCCGGATTAAATTATTTTCTTCATATGAGAAAGGTGTTTTCTGACTTTAAGGGAATGCATCAAAAACGAAATTCTTCTTTTTTATTTAAAAAACGAAAAATACTTGCAATAAAAACGAATAAAAAAATATTTTTTTTGACTCGATTATATACTGGATTCGATTATATACAGTGAAAAGAAATCAGAAACTGTATATAAAAACGAAAATCAATTTTTTTTTTCCAAAAGTAATATTTCTTCTAAGAACTCAGCTTAAGTTTGATATGTCGATCATCTGAATCGGTCCAGTAGTTATGATTTTTTGTAATGGAAAAGGTGAAAGGAAAAATTGTTTTTTCGAACCATTGGTTAACTTTGGAAAATCATATCTCAAAAACGAAAAAAAATGCATCTACGGTGTCGAGATATGTTATGCAAAAAATCCTTTCCAGCTTTCAAGAAAAAATACATAAAAATATAGCGCCCTCTAGTACAAAGCCATAAAAACTACAAAAAACGACTACAATCAATAATTACGAAAACAAGATCCATTTTTCTGCTAGATCAATATTTTTAATAATGGGCTAACTCATTAGCTTCAATTTGATATATCGGTCATCTAAAACGGGTATGTGGTTCGAAAGTTATGAATTAAAAAAAAATCATTTTTGGAAAAAGTGGAAATAATTGATTTTACGAACCACCCTAAACTGGAAATGGTCACCCTAAAAATAGAAAAAATACGGGTCTAATGTTTTGTGACAAAGAACAAAATTACCACTTTTCACGAAAATGTGAGAACCACAATACCGGTTTGACATGGAATGGCTGTAGATTAAAAATTTCTAGCCTATTCTATATCCAAAACCGCTGTGAACGATTTAGATTAATACGTTCACCCGTTTTTTCAGCCGATCGATCAAGTTTTGAAGTAAATTGGAGGAGCACTTCATCGCAAATTGTATCAGAAGTACAAAATGATGTGCGTAGCCTGGACTGGCAGCACTTTGTGGTTTCCATAGACCTTCACCTTAACCGTTTGAATGCGGAGCAAAATATGCAAAAATGCGAATGATTTTGGGTATTTTTATAAAAGCTATAGCTTTTCACGTGTAATTTTTTAATTCCATCAAAAATTGGATGAACAAAAAGCAATAAAATCTAGACTTTATCAATCTGTACCCCCAATATGTTCCCAAAATCCTGTGTTAAAAGGTGCTCCTCATAGTAAAACAAGAGGAGCGCTATCACGCTCCTTCGGTCTCAAAGGGTTAAGAAAGTAACATTCCAATGATACCAAGGGGAAAAACAACGGTGTGTCAACGCTTACTCGATGTGTTTTGATTCATTTTTCCATGGATTTTCACCTCCTTAACTCGATTGATTTTTGCGTACATGTTTTTGTGCGTTATTACCTCTGATTTCAATTGCTCTTGGAAGTGAAGACGGAGTGTTCGTGTCATCAAGCAATTTCATTTCAAGTATGGAAAACCACGAAAACCTTTCAAGCGAACAATTAAAACGCTAACCATTGCGCAATGTTTGAGCATCATCGAGCAGGTCGAAAAGTATGAACGGAAGGGGGCAAATAATTTCGGTATTGTACAAAGTACGGTATCAACACTATTCAAACTAAAGTAAAGATGGAATGCGAATTTGTCCAGAAACTGTAAATTCCCAACTTTAAAGCACAATCAACATGGACGGAAGCGATAAACTACCGTTGCTGATCAATAGAAAGAGTAAAAACCCACGATGTTTCAAAAAGAAGAAGTAATTACCAGTGATATACGAGAGCAACACCAAGGTCTGGATGGCCTTAATGCTTTTTGAGGAATGGATCATGCAATTTGACAAAATATGTTCCAATGGAAATAGAAAGGTATTATTTCTGGAATTATGTGTTATGGTAATGTATCATACTTATATCTATTTCTTCTCAAAGGCAGTCATGTTCGTTGATAACTATACAGCGCACCCAAAATCTCTCCGACCAAAGCTCAAATCGATAAGTTTACAATTTTTTTACTTTCGTAGCTCAGCAGCTGGACTTCGACATAATCAAGTACCTGAATCAGTACTTTCGCCATCTTCAATTAATTAGTTCGATTAGTTAAACGAAGATTGCAAGAAATGGAGGATATTTGTTTTTTTCGACCTTCATGTTATTCAGCATTCTTACTGTATTCTAATGCACTCTAGGGCCCTTCAGATATACCGGTATTGGATGCAATTGAAATACTTTCACCCTCTAAGATCAATAAGGTTAAATTTGAGACTGTTGAAAATTGTTTCAGGAAAGCCGAATTTTCCTTCAACGATGATGGTGATATTCAGAATTTTACTTCATATGCAAATGCACCTTCTATACATATTTATATTTGCAATTGGTCATCGGAACATATCGTTCATACATTTACTTTAGTATTGAATTGTTATTTTTTTTCAAATGTATTCAAAGACTCGTGTCAATGAAGCGCCACACAGTCTGATAAGTGAATTGATCTATTTACGTGTGCTTTGCTTCTCTCACAAACACTATTACCCCATTTTTACACGTGCCATACTACTACAATGGCTAGCTTCCAACTTCACCTTAAGTGGCTTTTGTAAGTACAGTGTCATCAGGAATTGTTTATATATCGATATTGCAGTGAAATTAAGAGAGATAGAAGTTGGGCGTCAAAGAACAAATTGTAGAGGGGTTAGAGAATTTTAATTTGATTGATAGAAACAATCAAGTTAAGTATGAATTTTTGGGATAAAATTAATAATTACAAATTAAAAAAAAAAATAACTTGTAAATTTTCCACTTCCAAAGTGTTAATTTAATCCACTAATTTAGATGTTCCACTACTCTGCCGTATTCTCGCAAAGTGACGCAAGCGCCAACATTGACATTTTACGTTTTTTGTTATAGATCGATAAAGAATACAAAATCCTTCCAAACAACTATGAAAATTTACAGAAATGTGAAAAAATGACCCCGTGAAAGCTTGAAAACGGAGTGGCGCAAGCGCCATTTTCTCTATGTTGTGACGTAATTTGATAGTGATGCGATGTGATTTTTTTTATCTGTTCTGATAGAGTACGATGAACGAGCAGGGACCTAATATGTAGTGTCTTTTTTCTGCATGCATCAAGGGACAAAGCTTCTTGACGATGTTTACTTTCCTCGCCTGTTCAATTTCTCTTTCGGATTAATTGAAGCTGAGTGTTGATTGAAGGATAAATGTCGGATTTGGTGAACAGCTGCACTCTTCTAAATGCTCCAAACGAAACGAAACACATCTTGTAACAAAACTCAAAACATCCTCGCGTAAACTGAATCTGTTTTACTTCGGATAATTTCGGACGGTATTATGTTATTTAACACGGATGGTTTCAAATGCATTTTGAATTCGAAAAAATCGGTGCTGTCCATAATTATTACAATCGGGTTCTCAACTACGTTAACCTGCTCGACTCATGCAACAAAGTTGGGTAAGTATGTGAATTCTTCTCCATGATGCTTCGCTCAACGGCAACATGTTGGAGAAAATAATTGGAAACAGATTCTCACATACTTTGATGGATGAACGCCAATCGGTTGTGGGAACAGCAATTTAAATTTTCTGTTTCCAAAACAAACTGACGTTGGTGGCATAGCTTAAATAAAACTGCATTTTTTCAAAAATCAAGCCGATGGCAATGTTTTTCCATCAACAATACACATTTTGTACAGATCAGATTTTCGTAATATACGCGCATGCTGATTATACATGCAATTTTACAGAAAGTCTCGTACTGAAAATTCTCACCTCTGGCGCTTGCATCACTTTGCGAGATTACGGCAGTACTATATACTGTACTAAATTTTCTCATCTTTCATAGTTGAAATTCGAACATATGCGTAGAAGGATTTTTTTCGTAAAATATAACCGTCTATCATCTCCTGAGAGATTCTGGAATTTTTTTTTTATATGAGAAAGGTGATTTTTCACTTTAAAGGAATGAATCAAAAATTCAAATTCATATCATAATTGGGACACTTACCCTAATATATGACAATTTATGCCATAGAAAAAAAATATGAAAAAAAATGTTCTGTATCTCGATACCTCCCTAACTCGATGGTCCACTTGGATATCGAGTTAGAGAGAGTTGACTGTATTTTGTGTCTGCCGGGTAGTACCGGACTAGTTGAAAGAGTTTTTGTACGATGAACATTATTTTTTTTTTTTTTTATCTTCGCTTATTTTTCGTCGGCCTATTTCCGCCACTTTAGTGCCAATCACCGACATCAGGGAGGCGACTCCACCTGTTCCTACCTATCAGACTCAACAACTCATGAGCCGGGCCAACTTCTTTTACTTCCGCTCCGAAGGAAGACGTAACCAGAGATTTTTCGCCTCAGAAAATCCCAACGACGCCAGCTGGGATTGAACCCAGGCCGATCGGATTGTGAGGCTGTTACGCTAACCATACAACCACTGGCGCCGTCTGATGAACATTATGTAGGCAACGAAAAAGTCGCGTCAAAAATGTTATGTGGAATGTGATAATTTCTATGATAAAATATCTAAAAACCCTGATTTGCTTCGCAAAGTCTCTCCACCATCTGAATACATACGAATAAAATGCGTTGTGAAGAACAAAGTAGGTAAATCTAGGAATGTTCGATTGTTTGGCTCTATTCCCAGTTTTATTCACTCATTTATAAAATTCAACAAAAAATTGCATTTTGTGTTTTTTTTTGCTTACGTGTCCCGTTTTTATTCCTAAATTATTTGGTCAGCCTAAATATACACAATTCTACTCACGAGCTACACAGATCCAGGTTTACTCTCTGTTTTTGATTCACGAGTATGAATGAATGTAGCAATTGTTTACTCGCGAGCATTATTTTTGCGAAGCTGTTCACGACAAACGGTTCATTGTCGGTTCCTGTTTGGTGTTGTTTGACTCGATTCAGAAGCGATAAGTGTAACTATTGATTCACTGATTCGGGTGCCCCATTTATGTCTTCTATAAAGAAAGCGACAACAAAGGATCCCTTCTCTCCTTATTTCGATATTCTCCACTCGAGTTTCTGTAATAAGTCTCGTCAAACCTTATCGTGGATTGAACCTTTGCTCGCCATGCTGAGATGCAAAATCAAGTATCCACATTTCAGGTCCATATTCGATAGGCTACCCTCAGCGGAAAGCAATCGTACACCCCTCTCGAAATGGTTCAGTTTGAATTTTTAATAACCTTATTATTTTGTCTCTCACTGAGCCTTTTTTACCAATGTTTAGAAATCATATTCAAAACAAACATAATTCAGCGGGACAGTGTCCAGTTCGCATCGTTGGACACTACTCCCTTCTTGCAGTATTTGAACAGAGCTACCGCTTATTCAGTTCCATAAATGACCTCCGTGTGCGGGAGAGACTGTGAGGTGAGACGAGAATGAAAAAAAACATATCAAGAACCTAACCGTATTGAGAATGTTGTCCTCGATTGTGCATGCCAGCCCCACCCCTCTCCCCCCTCCAGTGGCGGCGTTGGGGCTTGGCAAGCAGCAGCTGAAGAAACCCGAATACACATCATCTTCGTATCCCTCCAGCAGCATAGGGCCTCGCACATGAAATTTACATGAATGGACAACGAGATGAAGATAAAACTGTTTTTCTGCCACTCTCATTAGACCCGGGGAAGATCAGCAGCAGCGCGCTGTCGCCACCGCCTGACGGATGGCAGCCGCTCGGACCGGCCACAGGGATCACAGAAAAGCGAAACCGTGGCGGATGCAGAAAACGGCGACATCGTTGACGATGGTGAGGCTGATGATGTTGACCAGAACGGATACGGCGGATCGGAGGGGCGATCTCCCCTTCTCCTGGGGAGATTCCGCTTGAGCAAACAGCACAAATAAGAAGGAAAATAAATTGAAATTTGTTTTCTGAATGGGCGAAGAGGCGACCTCAGCTTGTCAGTTGGTCTCTGTATGTGTGTGTGTGTATGTCAACATCGAGATATGACCGCACAGACGAGAGGGAAGCCGTGTGATGAATTGGATTCGCGCCGTTCGTCTCATATCAGCGACGATGGAGATGTTGATGAGTCCAAAGACTGGAGAAAGCTTTCTTGGCATCTTCGCTCACCATATCACGTGAACACACTGATGCCACGAAATTTGACGGAAGCCTATCGCGGAACGTGACCGGCTAAACATTACTTCCGAGCCGTTGACGACAGTTTTCTTATCAACTCCGAGCATAACTGCGTGACAGCACGCAGTAGTGACTAAGACCTTAGCAGTGCCGAAGAGTTCCGAGGGTCACGACTTGTCGTCGAGATTATTTCCTTATCGGCAGTGCATTCGCAGTCGAACGATGCACACAGCTCTACTTAGACTGAGCATAATGTGCCGACGCCGGCTTTGCCCTTGAGCCAACCTCCTTAGGGTCAGCGGATGGTTTCGCTGGTTTTATCGCCAATGGCTACATCAGACCGCGTGCTATCAGCACGCAGCGCGACGCAGCTTTTTCCTTATATCATGTAGTAGCGAGCGAGCGCAGGAAATATGTGGTCATCGGGAGAGATAAAGTTGTCTGGAACACATTTTTGTTCACCATTAGGTTGCATCACAAAGAAAAAATAATCGGGAACAATAGAGACAATACAAAATCCACAATTATACCAGGTGTGCGAGTTGAAATTTCCGATTAATGTTTTAGACGTTCCTCCTAGTGTACATTCCTTCGATTTGACATATGTCATTTCTTATTTTAACCTCAAACTTCAATAATATGTGTCGTTCTGCAAAACAAAGTAACTTAGTTGTTTAGCATATTAACCCCTTCCCGTATTATTGAATACGTCACAAATCAATTGATTTCACTAGCCTGCTGAGTGCTCTAGCGCCCTATGTTATTCAAGTTTTCACGAGTGAGGCTCGATGCTGTACGGGAATGTGTTAAAAAAAAGTCTAGTCTCGTTCCGAATAAAGATCACTTGCGGCATCCGTTATTTTTATTTTTTAATTTGATGAAAAAAGTAGTCGAAGCACATCGTTTGCTCGTTATAATATTGATTCGAAATCTCGAAGCGCAAACAATCATGGCTTTCACCTGGTGAAACCGGCCCATTCACTACAACGCCAATCGATTCGGCCGGAAGGCGATGTTCGGCTTTTTTTTTCAAACTTTGCATTGATGGAAAAGACCATAATGGGTCGATGACATGGTAAAGTAATATTACAGCATCACAACGCATCCGCCGTATTCTTCAGGCATGACTCCGTAACATTATCACTTTTTTGCTGCAATGGGGCATGTACTAGAGCAGCACTCATAAATAAAAATATAAATATATATATCGTGTCGCGGTGTTTGTTACCGAACTCCTATATGCGATACTAGGATAGGCTAGGCTAGCCTAGGATACCGATTACTATATATTTAATACCGATTAGAGTGCCTCTATGTAAAACAAAATCTGAATATTTTATATACGCCTTGAATGTATTCTGAGTGGCAAGCTTTGAAATGTGTGTGACCACAAGGCAGGTCAGAAGAAATATATTTGACGAAAAATGCCCGACCGTTCTGAAAGAACAAGATTAATATTGCACAAACAATAGACAATAAGCAATATCAGATGAATTAAACAAAGGAGTGCGTTCGATGGATTTTATGTGTATCGTATGATGTCATTGTATGATGTGAGCTGTACCAACAATTCATGGTCAAAATGTACGCAAAGATAGAGAGCGAACGACTACGATTCTTACGACCTAATCAACATAAGTGGCTTGAGGAAGAACACATCCACTTGGGAAACGCTATCATGAGCAATGCCGTAACAGTGTCAGAGTCAAAAATATCCGAACGGATTGCAATTTTGCATTCTGAAATCTGCTCGACTCAAGTCCAGTCGAGTTGTATAAATGTGTCAACATTGCGACGTAATTCGACATAGACAACATTGAGCTCCGTGTTCTATTTCTGTGAAGCAAAAATAAAGAATGGATATTCGGGAAGAATAAACACACTTTTCAACCATTTTTTTAATGAAGGTTAATTCTACATATCAAAAATGTGTTAGATGTGAAAAAGCAGCACATTCTCTGGAATTAGGGGATAAATCTCGAACGAAAATTGTGTCTGACGATGACTTTATATTATGTATAAAATTTTGGTAGAAATGAAAGGAAATTCATAGGAAAAAAAGTTAACTTAGGGTCATTACTATGTCTTCTATGAATTAAACGACATCGAGTGATCGTGAAATTCGATCGAATTTCAAACCAACCGGATTCCAGAATGTAAAAACTGTTCGATACTATTACCACCAGAATGTTGTATGGTCCATGCGGTGATTCGAAACCTTTATCGCCTCTCATAGTAGATGGAATATGTACAGAGCGTTTTCCTAGAGATTTCACCAACGACACGATCGCAAGCGTAGGCGAATATCTAATATATCAACGAATAAATACAGATAATGTCATTCACAAATATTAACAACGCAGACATTGAAATTGAAAATCGTTGAATTATACCATATTCGCCTCAGATGAGAAAAAGCAATTAAAACAGTTGCAGGTCTGTGGGTAAAGGAAGTGGCAATATGGCTGCGATTCTACCGCTGTGAATACTCCTCGATTGAATGACAACAACGAAGTAATCCGGTTACAAATAAGAATGATACACCAGCTCCATTGTTGTCTAGTGTATCGTTGGTTTCCCAATTCATGAACGAGACCTATTACTTTTTTTTCTCTTTACATTTAACTTTTGAGAGATCAAACATATCAGTTACATAAATGAAATACATTGCATCATAAAACATCCTACCCATTTCCGTTCAAATCGTTTCATTCGTTCTTTTTATCGATCTCATTCGAAAAATTTTGTAGATCGTTAAAACATTCAAATACGCTTAAAATACATTAGTTCTGTTTTATTTAACATCCACAATAATGTATAGAAAAAACTTGAATGGCAGAACAAAGTTTGCCGGGTCGGCTAGTAAATATATAGAAAGATATCAAAAAATAGGTTGGTGAATGGTGCATATTCGCAGACGTTTGATCAAGATAAGATGTTCGACAAAGTTGTTGGAAAATCAATGAACTATTTAGGAAAAATAACATGTCAGATACACTGTTAATGAATATTACTCAAAAATTGCTTGATAACTTTTATATCTCAAAACACGCCCTCCACCTTTCGGATAATCGCGGATAATCGGGGTTCTACTGTATTTGTTGGAAAGCTTTTTTAATTCAACAAAGTTTGATGTACAGTGATGTCACGTCGGACTCACCAATATGGAGATATGAGTTTGTAAAAATATATGAATATTCAATACTTTGTGAAATCGCATCCTTTTGAGAAAATTAACATGAAAAAAAGAAATCTACATGCGATTCAACATGAAAAACTATATATAACGTTCTATCCTAGGACCAACCGTTCTCGAGATATAACCTTTTTTATAATGAAAAAAATTATAGGAGGTTGTGTCCAAGATACGACCGCATTGTCGACGTAGAACAACGCTGTTATTTTATATAAGTCGCTCATTTATACCTTCGGATATTATTCTATAATGCTGTGAAATTTTAGAAACAACTGTTGCGTTGTCGTTAAAAGTTGCATTACTTTCTCATGCTCGAGAGAAGCGCAGCTGTCACTCTCAGTGGAGGAAGTTTTGCTACTGGTAAGCGAAACCTAATCACATACAAAATTCCAGAACGATATTTACTTTCTTGGTGAGTAAACAAGCGAAATAAACTCTTTTTGTTAATAACAATCTCGAAAACAGTAGCAATGCTTCATTATGATCAATATTAGCGCAAATGCAATCCTAGTTGAAGGCAGTTTTGCGACTGGCACGCGAATCTAAATAACTTATAACCAGAGCTGCAATCCATCACCGTCAATGTCACAAAAAAGCTGACCATAGTCACTCAATTCCTCTCACGGCACGTGAGATCCAAATATTCAGTAGTGATACTCACTCTTTTGTTTCTGACACCTAACCAAATGACGGTTGGCTCCAATGCCTCTCACTGCCGATCGCTCTGTTTACAACTTTACGTTACGAGAGCGGTGGTTGTGGCGTATGATGGTAGTAGGAATGTGAGTGATCAGACAGTTCCAATCATTTTTGACAATCGCGACGGTTGTTTAGATCAAGAAGGTGGAGTTAACAGGTGGCTCGCAATTTACACTATTTAGAAAAGACGTATGAGGAATGGCAAGACGAAAGGTTTGGATTTGTTTATGTTATTACTTACGTTGCTATGGTTACATTTGATTTCGTCGAAAGTATTTAAAGTAGTATAATAAATAAACAATTGTCGTTGAAAATAGTAACCTAGTAACCTTTATGCATATGCTTCCGCCAGCTGGCTCGGCTAATGTGATATGATTTATTCAGGGAATGTTTTGATCGTGGTACCGACATGGTGCATAATTTGCAGCTTTGTTTTTTGTGCTGGTTCATAACGGCAATCAACTGTGCCGACGAAACTGTAGCCAATGTTTAGTGTTGTTTGGATACCATCTATGTAAATAAATTCAAACTTACGGGATACGTCCGAACGGCAATTCTGACATTACGTTTTACCTTCCACTTCACTTTCCTTGGTTTAGATTTGATTGTTGAAGTAGAAGTTGTTGTTGTTGTTAGAGATGTCTAAATTTTTCGTTTATTCGATTATCAATTAATCGTGGGGCCATTTTTAAATATTCGATTCATTCGAACAATTGTCTTTCAGTATTCGAGTATTTATTTCTTGCAGTTAAAATGAACAAACATTTATAATAAAAAAGATTATGGTGTCATAATTTTAAAAGTTATATTAAATATAATTTTCAAATAAACATGGTGCAGCCAAAACCATTATTTGAATGAAATGGTATTTAAGTATATTGATAAATTTATCATTTCATAATTATTTGCGGATCATGAAAATGATCCGATTGAAAACCGACAAGGCGTTTTGACGTAGGACTACGTCTTTCATTTCTATACTGGGGTGTGAATTCAAAGTTTCGAAAACGAAAGCGTTACGCCGGAGAACGAGATTTTGAGCGTTAATAGCTCCTAAGCAACTGAACGAAGAGGTATGATAAACACTTCATTCGAAAGATAAAATGATTACGCGTTATATGCTTGTTACTTTTGACGTAGGATTACGTCTTTCGGGAACATATTGGGGTACAAATTGAAAAATGAAAATCGATCGCATCGTGCAAAATGTCCAATTTCAAACGCTTATTACTCATTTATTTCATGATGGATTGATTAGATGTTTGCATCATACGTTGTCGGCACTCCATAATAAGTTTTCACATTGAATAAAATAATATATATCATGTAACTAATAATCGAACAATTAAAAAATCTCAACCACTATCCAAACAGAAGATACCTAGGCCTGATTGATCGAAATTGACGTCATTTCTTTTTCGCACCCGATTCGTTCGTTCACCGGCAAGCTGCATGACAATCGAGTAGGAGGCGCCTACTTCACACATACCAAATGATATAAAAGGATGGAGCGTTCGTGGATTTTATTCATTTTTACAACGGACGTGGAACGGACAACAGTGGAGAGCAGCAGCAGTGGACGCGGCTAATATATAGACGAGCATCGAAGCTGCGTATCGCAAGGTTCTACATGACAATATCCAGTGTATCAAACTCGCTATTCGCCGTTTAGGCATGTTCTCTCTTTTTGCTGATGCTGCTGCTCAGTCAGATTTCTCATTTTGTTCGACGCTCAGATCGGTAAACATATATGTTTTTAGTGTTTTAAGTGTGGTCACATCAGATCAACATCAACCAACATGACTTCATGCGGCAAGGAAGGCAAAGGAGCATCGAAGCGTATCGCAAGGTTCTACATGACAATATCCAGTGTATCAAACTCGCTATTCGCCGTTTAGCTCGACGTGATGGTGTCAACGAAAACCACTAAAATAAACACAGAAATAAGCAGCAGCGGCTCCGAAAAAGCTACCGCTGCCAAAAAAACAACAGAAGTGAATTGTTGTTTTTGTTGCTCCATAAAGTTTTACGCGAGAAAATATGTCGGAATATATGTTCACGCAATATGAGCGCCAATCTCGTAAACGTGCCTCGGAGCTGAAACAACTTTCTATCACTGATACCGAAAGCTCGATTGTAACACTGGTGAAATGAACAAAAAATACCCAACAACCAAACCAAACGGCCCTTTTCAGGGCCATCAGATCATTATCAAAGAGTTTAACAATATATTTTTCAAACATCCAAAATCAGCATGCGACAAATAGCCTAACGTTATCCTACGTCAACTATGCGGTCGTGTCTCGGACACAACCTTCTGTGACTTTTTGATCCAAAAACTTGTTTCAATAGCTCTAAAATTGCTTTCAAAACAGATTATTGAAATCACACCAATCGGTATATAAGCGAGTGCCACTCGGAAATCCACTCAGTTACGATTGAAGTACGATCGCTGGAATGAATGGATGTTTCCCTAACACAGACTTCAAAACCATGGAGCCTGTGGAAATCGGCATTGCAAATTAGATGCAAGCCGCGGGTGCTTTTGTACTCGCTTGTGTTTCTCGAAATTGGAATGTTTCCTCAACACAGATTTCAAAACCATGGAGCCTGAGAAAATCGACATTGGAAAATTGATGCTACGGGTACTTTTGTACTCGCTTGCGTTTCTGGAAATCGGAATGTTTCTCTAACACAGACTTCTAAACCATGGAGCCTCTGGAATTCAGCATAGAAATTTAGATGCAAGCAGTAGATACATTCCAGTCGGCAATACTTTTATACCCCCAAACATTCTTACAATCCAGAATTCGTTTTGCTATCACGATCTACAAAAGCGGGTACAAATGCAACGCTTTGGCTCGATCATTCAAGACTGCATTGGCCGATATCCCTTCATGTCGCCAGCTCACTGAACTTCTACGCATACCGTTTGATGATTAGGCAAAATGTTGATAACTATTTGCTGCGATAACTACTACCATAATGCATGGATTGACTTAAATTGAGATTTGTTTGCAATTGAATTCGTAAATATTTTCATTTATTCAATATTTTAATCAATAATTTAATCAATACACAAAAGATAGCACTGCGCAGCGGCGATATCGTAACAAATGAGTAACACCCGGGGTTACTATACTATAAAATACAATTGATTACTAAGCCAACGGCAGTCCTACGTCAACCTTGCGGTTATATCATAGGTATAACCTATCCAAAGTTTTTTTTATTTAGAGTTAAGCCTTACCAGAACTATTGAACTTTAGTTAATAAACGTGAGATGAACACAAAAATTTCATTTTTTTTATAAAACGAAAGAAAATTGCGATCTCAAATAATCGCTCAAAAATCATACACTTCCATTGAGGCTTTATTGAGAAACTTCTTATACAGTGTTACAACTGCGCCACGAACACGTCCAGATGGAATATATGTTTGCTTCCTTGCTGCATCCAGTGTTCATAATGCCCGTCAAAATTCAATGTTTGCGTCTTCAGACTCATATCGCAAATTTTAACCAGATTCGGTACCAATCCACAGATTATAACATTCGATAGAACGCCTTGAAATAGCAGCTCGTATAGCCGTTCGCTCACCCCCTCCAGCTTCAGTGGACTTTGTTCGAGGACAATCTGATTGGCGGTTTCTCGATGGAATATTTGCCAGGCAATTTCCGGTACTTCTTAGTTGACCGTGAACGGTTACTGTTGTACCTTGCAAACTTCCAGCATGAGGATAGCGTAATTCTTTTCTCCGAAGGAATGTGCTGAAATGCAAATAGTGTTGTTACATTCAAGAAACAAACAAATGACAATATTACATTCAAAATTTTAAGAATATCCTCCTAAGATAGAGCCGGCCCCCTTATTCCCAAGCAACGACTTCTCACCGCGGGAATAACCCGCGAATTATCAATCTGCACCTAGACACAAACTTATCAATGGTTCTTCTCAGTGCATCCTGGGTATCTTTGGTGAGCTAATCCACCACGGACAAGACGAGTCTCATATTCACTCTACCCGCTGGGATCAATTTGATTGATCAAATCCGACACGACCACCCTGTCATATATCCCGGTAACCGATGAATTCAACTCGATGTGGTAATTACTGCTGATGGTACTGATTTCCACCTTCCGGTTCGAGGGCGTTGTGAAGTTTATTATTTCATTGCGTAGCCGTTTCACGCCCGGTTGGTAAAGTTTCCACAGCAGATACATGATGCGAGTTTTCTTACTGGCCCGGAAGGACCGTATAACATGAGATGCGGGAAGTCTCCCTGGGAGCGAAGATTAATCAGATGCGCAACTTGCGTTTTGTGGTAGTCCAGTTTGGACAGCTGGCGCGATCGGTAGCGGTCAACTCAGAGAGCCATTGTACACAAAAATATTTGATGTATAATACAAAAATACTTGGTGACTTGTTGTTTTCGTGTTGGCCTTTGTCAGAGTAAATGCATCACCTCAAGAGATGCCAGATGATGTTTTTGAAAATCTTCGACAAAAATCTGAAATGTTGATGAAATCTGAGATGCAGATACTTTTGTAACCGCGAGAATAGCAAAGTAATGTTTGAAAAAAGGGGTTTTAAGCGCAGGGAATCAAGTCATAAAGAGAAGAAATAACATATCCTTACAGTCTGCAACTGAAAATATAAGTTTGCAACAGGGTAGACAGGACATTAAATATCAGTAAAATTGCGAACATTTCTGCAGATTTAGTATCCTTGCAATGATGAGAAACATATTTGGTAAAAAAATCGAAGTCGAACGGGTTACAAAATGCATCATTTTGCTAATTTCAAACCCGATCGGGAGCCGGAATAGAGGGGATACGCAAGGCGTGTTATTCCACAAACTAAGTACTAATACAAATGACACGTATATTACTACGTATAGTCGGCGAAGTGCCGCTAAAACGTTAAGGCCGTCTGAAAAGTTGAAAAGAAAACACATGCCTGAAAAATCAATATTCTTCAAATTGTATTTAAAATTAAACTGTATATTCACATCCGGCATCCCTAGTCACGAAGAACGAACACAAAGAGGCGAATGTTGTGAATATCGCCAAACACCAAACCATCAGCTAGACTTTTGAGTGTCGCACTATTCTGAAATTTCAGCGACAGGACACTCACCAAGGAGCTCGGATTTCTACTGTCAAGTAGAAGCTCACCATGTGTTAGTGTTGTGATAATACTCTTCTCACACTATTGGACTGACTTTGGGATGGTCACCAAAGATAATCGTAGTACAAAATTTGTTGATTATCTTTGTGTGAGTACCATCACTTGATTCTCACGACAAATTGCAGCTCTGCTTATAACATTCCAGTAAGACATTCAAGATGCTTGGTATTCCCCAAATATTTTTCGGGCACACAAACTTAACGCCTGCTTCGCCATAACTTCATTTTAATGCATTGATGCATTCTCAAAGGCACCAATTAAGCCCTTATGATGACGGAAAACAAACAATGTTAACTTCTTGGAAAAAGACTGAATTATGCCACACAGCTTGTACTCTGCCCATCGATACTGATTCGCTGATGAGTTTGTCAAGAGCGACCGCTTTAACTACCAGCGGGGGGAGCTTGATTTTGGTTGCTGCATGGGTAACGGCGTTTATATTTTCGACCGACGCGCCGAAATCGCCTACTTCGCTATTGTTCGATGCGGTGTCACACTCGCGAAAGCTCGGTTCAGTGCGAGCGCTTTTCACTGCACCAACATCGCGTGCATCATCAGATGACGCTTGCCTCGAAATTTTATTGCCCCTGGCAATGCGTTCGTTTTTTGCAGGGCTCGAGCCTGCCTTCCTCTTCTTCTTACTCATCATACACTACGCGAAGCGTCCAATTTATGACGCGGGAAGTAAAACACACGATACGAATAACGCGAAAAACGAATAGAAAAATCAAACGACGAAACTTGGATTACCACTGGTGGGGTCCAATCTTAGATCGAAGCGCAGCAAAAGCAAAGTGAACCGGATTGCTCAACAGTCCGATGCCGAATGAAAGTTTGACTCAGCGAGATCCACTGTTTATACTCTAGGCAAGTATTCCCCTTCATTCTTCTATTTTTCCTTTGTTCACGGAGACTTTAAATCCTACGATTTCCCCTCCGTTGGTCGTCGATAAGTTGCTCGTTATTGACAGCTCTGTTCGGGAAAGCACAAAAATGGACAGAATAAATGTATGAGAAAATGGAAACGCCCAAAGTTTTCATGAATTTCAACCATTTACAAACCAGGGGATTCTAATGTATAGCATAATAAACAAATCTTACGGAATTTTCGATTCGTTTAGTGTGTAAATTGTCAAAATCCGTTCGCGGCAAAAATAGTTATTAACGTTAACTTTATTTCATAAAAACGTGACCTGTTTTCTGATTTGGCACCCTTAATGAAAGACGCAGTTCTACGTCAAAAAATATGAGTGTTTTTTCGGAACCTTAATCTTAATATCCAGCAGCGCTATGTTTTTTCTCATATTCCACGAACGTGATTTTCTCTATATTGAATTGGTTATATCCCGCGAAAGGTTTAGAGTTTAGAGATAAAACGATATATAAAATTTTCCATGTTGAATCGCATGTAGGATTATTTATTATATTACTTTTCTTGAATGGTTAGGATTTCACAATGTATTGAAATTTGATTATTTTTTTATATTCAATTTATATCTTTTTTTGGGGAGTCCAACAAGACACCACTATATGTCAAACATTGTTAAATTAAAAGGCCTTTCCAATAAAAATATTCAAAAAGTATCGGAGGGGGCATGTTTTCAGATATAAAAGTTTTGAATATTAATTATACAGATTTTTTAATCTCTTTATGACAATTGTGATTCGAGGAAGCCTTCATCATAAGTATCACGTTTTAATAAAATCGAAGAGGGTGGCGTCAAAATTTGTCGTTTTTCGACTGGTTTGGCGTGGAATTTTTCTATGTCGTTATCTGATTTTTAATTTCTGATGTTTGATATATTCTAGTTTATATCAGTGCTATGGTTTCCGATCATTTCGATTTTTTTTTATTTCTTTTAGGAATTATCCAATTTTTGTTTTCCGATTTCTGATTTCTTATAACATTTTATCAAAATCTGATACATTATTGGTGTTAAAGTTTTATGATTAATTGAAAATTTTGCTCGATTTCGATTTATTATTTCCAATGGTTTTTTTTTCAAATTACCTTTTCAACAATTATTTTTATTTTTTTACCTGTGATATATAATATATGATTTCATTTTTTTAATAATTAGTTTGGTATTTAACTAGCTGACCCGGCAAACCTCGTCCCGCCCAAAATAAATTTTCGTTATCACATCCAGGTTTTTTTTTACTAAGCGCACGTTCATGGGTTCAATCGCAGAACTGTTCATTGATTGATCTTCTAACCGACCCTTTAAAATTACCCTTTACTATAAAAGTACTTCTATCAAAATTCGTCAGCATAATATCAGATTATTTTCAGACAGAATTCTCGTGCAAGATTTTTGGGGGTCTTCGTAGCCACTTGGTTAAACGTTCGCTTACCAAGCGATCAATCGTGAGTTCAAACTCAGGGCCCTCAATTGACCATCTTTGTGTTGTTGTAGAATAACTACGTCCACGAAACCATCATCAGCGATGGAAATCAATTCACGGTGGAACAAAGATCGATTCATCCATACAACTGCTCTGCTCTGCAAGAAACATCGGGCTGCTGTTCTATAAATAACCCAACAATGATCAATATCAACTGTCTCCGCTGTCCGGTCTGCTGAACAATGGAAGAACAGAAAAAATACCCTTACGCCTAAATGGCTACTACTGTGTAATTTACCATAATGTAATGAAACAGGAAACTCAACGGCTAAATGGCTACTACTAACTACTGTGTAATTCACAATTTATAGAAACATAAACATATGTACATGTATACGATTAAACCCGGCTCTGTTACAGCTAAATGCTAATGAGCCTTATAAATAAATGGGATAAAAAAAATAACATGTTTCTCCGTTACATGGAATAAATGTTTGATAGAGAAAATATGATAGAATGGAGACAACCCTACATCGATCCCTTTCTCGAGTTTTGCTCTTATCAACACATTCGGCGATCCATTTTTATTTATGAATATAGAAGTCGATATAGGAGTGAGTTTTATCACATTAAAATCCATTTCCATTTTCGAACGAAGATTAATTTCGTTACCGCAAACGCTTGTCAATATGTAATTGTAGAACACACGAGAACGGAATTTTTCGAATTTTCCCATTTTCCATCAGAGTTTTTCAAATTTTTAAGTGTCATGTTTGGTTGGAATATGTTTGGTTGAAATATGTGCATTATTTTTATGGGGCCTCCTCTCCTTTCCAGAGGAGGAATGGGTGTCATACTATCATAGAAACATTTCTCGTACCCAAAAATCCTCGCATCCAAAATTTGGCTCCATTTAGTTCTCGAGTTATGCAGAAGTTTGTGTTTCATTTGTATGGGGCTGCCCCTTAGAGAGAGGGGAGGAATGTCGAAATACTAAGAAACGTTTACGGATCCCTAAAACCTCTATATGCTAAGTTTGATTCCATTTGTTTGATAGTTTATAGTTTATAGTTTTTTTAATTATTCAGATTTTTTTTATTTGTTTTTAACCCAATAATTTTTTTTTTCCAAAATATATATTTTTATCAAGGCTCATATGGCGTTAGCCTGACGGGGCCGGAGTTCAATATTTTGACAGTTTTTCTTATTATCTATGTTAGTAATATGTAACCGATTACTCGCGGTCGGCTCGAGGTTAGTATTACAAGTGTTCTCGTAATTGGGATGTTGCTGCCTCCAATGCTCTGTACGTGCGCCCGACACGGGATACTTCCTATTGGGATGCAGCTGACCATTAATCAGCAACGCCCCCCTAGTATGTACCCCATATCTAGCGTGGTGCGTCTTCTCGACTCGAGGAATCCAGGATAGAATGGTCACTAGCCGTCATGAGCGGTACAATCTTTGGCTGTTGTTGCTAGCTCATCAGTGGACTGCACAACCTTTGGCCCGTGTATCTGTAAAGAGTGTGTGTATGTATTGCCGCGACTAAGTAAAAGTTTATAGATCGGATAGAAGGGATATGAAACAGGGACACAGTAGTAGGAAACATCATTAAACGTTGACATCGGCGTTTCTGAGGAACAGGTATAGATGAAGCAGAAGATCAGGATCACGGCTACCTAAGATATCCCGGACGGGGATATCCGATTGTCTGCCTTGTGCTCTCAGTGCTCTAGAGAGCTGAGAGCGAGCAGCATGGAACCAGATACACGACCAGACAACATGCTCGATGTCGTGGTAGCCATCGCCACAATCACAAAGATTGTTTGCTGCGAGCCCAATGCGATAGAGATGCGCGTTTAGGTTGTAGTGATTGGACATGAGCCGAGATATCACGCGAATGAAATCACGACCTACATTCAATCCCTTAAACCAAGCTTTCGTCGAAACCTTAGGGATAATCGTGTGTAACCAGCGACCGAACTCATCTTCACTCCACATGCGCTAACTAACTAACCCAATAATTGATTATTTTTATTTTTCTGTTTCTGAAAAATTCGATCTAATGGTCGTTTTTTTCAAATCTATTGTTTTTAGCTACCCAACTATCTTTTTTCATTTTTCTTAAATAGTTAATAAAGATCAGAAAGTTCTCAGATTCAATTTATTTCCATTTTTTTAAATTAATTTAAATTTTTCTGATTTCTTAGAATTTACTTTTGTAAAACTTTTTTTTATTGTTTAATTATTTTTTCCTCAATTTTTTTATTTCTAGTTTTTAACAAATTTTTAATTATTCAGATTTTTTCCACCAGCTTTTACCCTAATTTATGATTTTTAAGTTTTCCGATTTCCATAATTGATTTCTAATTCTTGATCTGATATTTCATTATTTTTATTTTTCTGTTTCTGATAAATTCGGTATAATGGTCGTTTTTCTCAAATCTTTTATTTTTAGCTATCCAACTATCGATTTTCATTTCTCTTAAATAGCTTTAATTTTTGAAATTTATTTTAATTTTTTTTAATTCTTAGAAATTACTTTTGTAAAATATTTTTTTTTGTTTTATTATTTTTTCCCTTTATATTAATACGATGCTTCTCACTTCCTTCATTTTTTTATTAATCTCTGATTCTAACACTCTTCTCATTTTTCATTAGCTTTTTTTAAATAGTGCAAATATTTTACATCATACTTATCGTTGATGTACAGTCCAAATGTATTTCGTGTGATAAGAAAGAGCTATATTTCATTACAACAGTCTACAAAATCTCAAGTTCAGGCCTGGTAATTTTTTGAAATGTACTTCCGTGTTTAGAGCGACAGTTTCATTAATATCGAAGCAAAACATAACCTTTGAGAGTTCCAAATTGTGTTTTGCAGCAAAGTTAAGGCACCCACAATTCACAGACCATACTTCCGGGAGCAATTTTTCGATAAAATATTCAAAAAACACATATTAGTGTTTTACGACCTGTTTTCCCTATATTTCAAATGTTTTCCCCTCATCGATATCAATTCCGATAAGTCCTTAGTACCAAAAGTTCATTTGTTTCGCCAACTTGAATGATACTACAATTGGCAAAAATCTTGAAATACAATTTTGAAAACCATCTCAAATCCTAAGCGGTCGTACCCAATCGATTCTATTTTCGTAAGTGGGTGTGTGTGTGTGTATGCGATTCCACACTATAAGACAACTTTCATCCGTCGGAAAATTTCCGTTCAAACGAGAGTGCTGCGGGTCAGCGCTAGCGATGATGAGACAGGGGGGAGGGGATGATGCAGGACGATGGTCAAGATGGCCGCCAATACGCGAGAAATGATATGCTTAGGCAAAAAGGTAAAAAGGACCCACGTTGTCCTCGTTGTCGACGGTTTCCCTCGAGTGTGATAGAGCGAGGAAGGATTGTGCGAAGATGCGATGATGAAGAAGAAGAAGGTGGAAGAGGCTGGAGGGTGGGGAAAGCTGGGTGGCTATGCTAAGGACGTGGAAACATGGTGTATTAGGTTTGAATTTTCCTGAGCTGTGCCGGACTTGGCAGCAGCAGCGAATATGTCTGTTTGTATATGCGAGGAAATAAGTTGAAGGCATCTCTCGGCCGCCGCTGTTCGCTTCTTCAGGAAAAAGGGATGTTGTTGGTGAGGGATAGCATGGGGCAGGGAGAGGAGGCAGTCGCGGGGGGTCTTCGTCGTTTTAGCTGGCCAGTTCGTCATAGTGAGATGGCCTGGCTGATTCTGTACCGGACATCGTTACCGCCGAGAAGCATCCTCCCGCCGTATACACACATCTACTCCACCCTTCCCCGTCCACACACACACACGCTCTGCACCCACCTGCCTTCGCTTCTGGGTTCTCGAATGCTGACTTCTTCGAGTGGTTACGGTCAGCCCTAGCGAGCTGACCGGGTCCGGCTGGGGGGAAAGGAAGGAGTTTTAGTTTAGTGTGCCATCGAAAATATCGCAAAGAGGGTGGACAGCTTCGGAAAAAGCGCCAGATGGAGTGGGCTTTCCCGGCGTTGGGTGGCGTGGGTATGTGTATGCACGAAACTTGGTGCTGTGTCGGATGTGTGCGGATGGAAATGGGATGAGTATCAGCTAGCTAGCGCAGAATATCGCCTCGACGGAAAATGCCAGAATCAACGGCCAAGCGCTGAGCCAGTCCTGGCCACCGGAGCTTCAGCATAAATAAGAAGAACAAGAAGAAGAAGAAGAAGGTATGGTCGCTTTTTAGAAAAGGATAAAATAAATATACATAAGAGTGAGAAGATGGTCATATAAGGTGTCCTCCCGGGGAAAACGGGGGTTTTTCGGAAACAGGCGGGAAGGAAATTCTGTGCCGTGTAGCGAAGCCAAAAAGGGGACGCGTTGTGCTCAAATTGGAGAGTTTGAGGTTTTTCTGTTTTAACATGTCATGTATTTAAGAGAACACCGCGCGCGCCACCCTCCATCGGCCATCCACGTGCACCCCACGCTCGACGCTCCTCAAGTGTCCCGATGTGACCGAATAGCCGCAGGAAACAGCTCCGTCCAAGGACCAGTGGGCGGGTGGGAGCTTTACGCTCGCGCTGTCTTTCGCATATTTGTTGTCCACGCCGGGGGAGGGGATAGGATGATGGGGCGGCCGAGATGGGGATGGCATTGTGAATCACGTAAACCAAGGGATATATTTTTAGCTGAAATGGCGCTGTTCTTTCGCCAAGCAGCGCGATGGGTGGCACTCTGCTGTGGGATATGAAAATTGATTTGGCTCACGGTTAATCTTTGTTGATTTCACTTGAGTGTCGGCTATTGTTCTATGAAGTGTACTGTTTCGTCATATATCATATATCCAGCTCGACCCAAGCCTTCTTCAACGCAGCAAAATAGTTTTGCTTGTTCGTATCGTCAGTTTCGTCCATCTTGTCCAAAATCGTCCAAAAATCCTCAATCCAATCTTCTTTTTCTTCATAACTGCCAACAAATCCATTATCATCTTTTCCTGATTCAACAATCGTGTTCTTCAATAGAAATATTACTTCATCTAGAAGTTTTTTACAATTACTTTTCTGCTTTTCAAAATATGTGTTTACTTTTGGATCTGTGGAGGTGAGAAGATGATCGACTATACCATGATTAGTATTTCATCGACTATTTTTATGAGTGAAATTTGGATTTCCTTATACTTATCAGCAGGAAAAATCCCTTTCGCTGCTATTTTAATTTCGTATTGTGAGTTTCAATACTTCATTGATTCATTGATTCATAGATTTGTTGTCTTTCTAATACGGTTCCTTTGGTTAGAAGAAGATATTAAAATACATGTATCAAACCATGAATAAACAATTTACTCGACGTTGAATTGTGTTATACTGCTGAAATTGAAGGCTCCATAATAAAACTTAACGAAATTATGAATTTGACTTTCTAAATATAGCTGATATCTATTTTGAACGATTCGTAGAAACATTGGCACTGTAATCACACAACGTTGCTACGGAAACTGAAGAGATGCGGTGTTTCCGCCCAGATGGTTTTCTGAACAGAATTCCAAAGATGATTTTACTTGCCACACTTATGTAGAAGAAATAGTTTCAAATATGTCCAAAACTTGTTGGTCTATACTGATGCGTGGTTGATCATTTCGGCTGGACCTTTCACTGTGCGGAATTTCACTTCTCGGTGAGTAAAATTTTAGTAAAATCCTTGTATAATGCGTCCAAGTGAGTGACATATGGTCGGTGTTAAGTTAGACCGGACCATGTGACATTTTCATGATTTCGAGAAAAACGAACATAAAGTTAAATGCTATGCAATTTTCAAAGCATTTAATTTTTTCGTTTAATATTGCTCTCAGAAATGTTAGCTACTCTCTGGCAATACTTTGGCGTATGATAGTTGTAAAAAAACATCAAGTATCATGCTATAAAAGGCAGTTATTTGGCTCCCTATACGTACATAGTCGACTCTGATTGAACCAAATGAAGCATTTTTTAAAAGTTGGTTTACTATGACTGAACAATTTCGAAATATTTCTCAATCAATTAAAAGTTGTGAGTCAAAGTGTGCCATTCTGCTATGAAAATTAGAGCGAGAAGGATTGTGTATTTGGAACTGCATACACATTTGGTTGCGTGCAGCATAAAAGTCTCTGCCGTCTGAATATAATTGCACGGTGAACAAGTTAAAGCAGAAACTTCCCATTTTCAATAATCTTAGCCAGTATTCGTCAATAGAATGATCAAATTCGAATTCATTGTCATCGCTACAGCCTAAATCGCACTCTGAAATAGTACATTTTGCGATCATTCACACTGAAGACCAGCATTTTTCACTGATCCGTTGAGTCGGAGTGGACCAAGTTTATTTTTTAATATACTCAGAATGTGCATACTTTACACTAACGGGTTCAAGCACATTTCGACAAGTTACCTATTAGCTTCAAGAAAATGTTTTGTTGGTTTCAATTCGGCGTTTAGATATTAATTAAATTCAATATTCAAATGATTGTCACATGGTCCACTCTGTCTGCACATGATATAGAGCCATTTCTCCATGGTAAATGGTAGATGGTCCGCTCTGACTGCATACTATGAGGGATTTTCGTTGATCAATCATAACAATTTCGAACCGTTATTCCTGCTGTATGCGTGATTTTCCAAATCTGATAAATGTGGTATGTAGCTTACGTAATGCTTAACCAAATGTAATCAATAACTCGAAATATTCAATTTTGCGACTTGGTCTCCTCTGACATAACACCGACCATAGGATAATATAACATGGTCTTGAAGCTTTTGTGATAATTTTGACAAATGCGGAAACTGTGAATATTCTATTCTGCCACAATTTTGTTTTGAAAGTTTTGTCAGAAGGGCCGATATTATTGATATTGATATTGGTATTGTTATTGTTGCTAACAACAGAGCTTCATTGCTGGGTAATGTAGACTCGTCCAGCTGGAGAAAAAATAAAGTGTAGGTCTATAATAAATTGAATAACATTTTTCTTTTTTCGCGACCCATTACAAGTTTTTTGAAATAGTTTTTAAAAGAAGTTTTTGTTAGGCCTTGTACATGGATGGCCAAGCATTTTGGAAATTATTTTTCAATCACTTTATTCTAGTTCACTTCATTTAGCTATGTAAATACCTTGTAATCTCTCGAATTAAATTAGAAGTTGAGACATTATCATTTGAGCTCCAACGCATTTCAGAACGAACTTGCAACCTAAGGGCAACAAGAGCTTGTTATACAGTAAAATATCAGAACCATGTTTGGACATGAATTTGATGAATGACTTCCTTTGTGTTAAATCGTGTATATGTTTAAAATACATAGAAATGTTAAACATCCTTGAAGGCTTCGTACGCTCAAACACATTATCATGCACAATCCTGTTCACGTTTTTTTACTTGCCGAAACATCTTGTACTTTTTGTACTTTTTTATTTTCGTCTTGTGCACACTCATTGTCTTCTTGAGTTTTTAAAATGTACAGCAATAATATTTTCTACTTAGATATTGGTCATTCTCAGGGTTGCCACAAATACTGAATATTCTGTATTTTACTGATTTTTCACCAAAATCCAGATATAGAATCTGTATATACAGAATTACAGATTTTCTGCGAGGATACAGAATTTAAAGATATTTTTCCAAGTTCAAATTTAAATGTTAAATTAATTACAGTTCATTTCTCTGTCTTCCTTCTTACTAATAAACTTTGTATTTTTTTATTGTTGAGTCATGAAGATATGTACCTTGATTTATAAAAATGTTCAACCATATCAAATGTCACCTCACTTCTCCATTCCTGCTAAGAATGTTTTTGGGACACTTTTTGATAATTCCAAATTCATCACTGTGTGTTGAGTGAATATTCTCGCTTCACAATGCTAATAAAACAATGTTCGGTTGACGTTGACAAGGGGTCCCAGGGGGTCGATATCGACCACTTTGAGAAACCCTGCTCTACTGCTACTTGCCTTTCTGACTTTATTTCTTGTGAATGTTTTCATGATGATGATTCTATTACTCAAATGATTTTATTTGATACCGATATTAGGGGGTTTGCAAGAAATACATAGTCGACCATTTTGAATGTATGTTGTTCAAAATTTAGTGTGCTCTCCAAATCCAAAGTATGTAGAATAAGAAGGTAGTCTACTCCTTGCTTTGTTTAAATAGTGGCAGGCAAAGAAAAAAGCAAGCAATGGTAATCGCACCTGTACTATAAAAATAATGCAAAACCGATAAACAAATGTGTGGAGAAGTTCAACATTTTGCTGAAGTAAACGAAAACTGTTCAGTATGAAATCGATAAAAAATCACGTAAAACCTTACTTTCAATAAAAAAGACGGGTGGGTAATGTCGGGGACATAACCGGAGAGACGTAGGACTAAACCAAGGCAATTTTATAGCGACGGTTAAATTGGATTTTACAAGATAATGGATATATTAACAGCAGAGTTAAAAGTGTGTTCCAAATTTCAGATCAATTAGTCAGAAGGAACGGTGAAAAATTTCTATTGATGTGGGACAACCCTACAGACATACAAACAGGTCAAGTTGAATTAAACCGTTTAAAAAAGTAGTTGGTTATTTTGTTACTTCGGACGTCATTTTCTGGTGGTGGCCATTTTGGATTTGCATTTTTCATAAAGAACTGTGTTCTACTGGTCAAGCTTTCATTTGATACCAATATTGATGAGGGGTTCGGAAAAAAAATATATATACAGGTCGGACTCGATTATATGTGATTCGATTATATACAGTTTGTAAAAGAAAAATATCAAGCACAATCACTGCTCTCTTCTATACAGTGCGAGTCCGAAAATTTAATGGAGCGCGCGACCGAAATCGGCGTTCTGCAAAACCATCCTATATCGCTCAAATTAAAACGACACATAATAAAAAAAACAAAGCACAAACGTCCTGCTTGGCGTCCGATGATAGAATGTGGCCAAGCACCACCATCGCTCTCTTTATGTAGCCATATAGATAACATTGTAGCGACCGCCTATATTTATTTGTAATCTATTTCTCGTTCTCCATTTTCCCCTTGTCCATACGTTTCGCTCGTACCCGTGGTTGCTTGTAATGAATAGCTGTTCGCTGCGGGAGCGCAGACAAAATGTATGGGAAAGTAGGGAATTCTTTCTTCCAATTTTTCATCAATTTGAACTTTATATAGGTTGAAAACACGTAATGTGTAGCATATAAACAATTGCTGAGGATATTTCTCATCAATGTGTGTATCTGGAACCAAAATCCATTCATTAATTGAGGGAGTATTAGCGTTCAAAAACTGAACACTTTTTCACACCGAAATATTGAAATGGACCCCTATATTGAACGGTTAGACGTAGTCCTACGTCAAAAGCGGTACACTATCGTGTTTACCGTCGGCTCGACTTGCAATTTTGTCACTTTTTATGATTTTTAGAACTTTTAAAATCGAGAAATATTGAAAAACCTTCATATACACATATACACAGGATATATCCCTTACCTTCTATTCTACGTACTTTGCTCCAAGTCAAGCCATTCAGCCATTTTTTGGCGGCGGCCATCTTAGATCAATCGGTCAACAGGAACGGGGTCAAATTTCAATAATATGGAACAAACCTAAAGGCATTCAAACATACATAAAAACAAGTCAATCTGAATGAAATCAGTCAAAAGAGTGGTTGGTTATTTGGGGACTGCGGCCATCTTGATTTTGGATTTATCATGATCTACTGAGTTATACTAGTCAATCCCTTTCATTTCAATGGGGTTTTGAGAAAATATGTAATCCACCATTTTTAATCGGCCGCCATCTTGGATTTTCAATATCATGGAATACACAGTTTTATGATGATAGTAGGAGCGAAAATGTGTTTCAAAATTCAGATCAATTTGTCAACAGGAGGGGGGTTGAATTTGTTTTAATGTGGGACAGCGCTACATACAAAGTTACAAAGCTTCAAAGTTATAAACGTACATACAATCGGGTCAAGCTAAATAAAATCGTTTAAAAAAATATGGCGTCATTATGAGGTGGCGGTTATCTTTGATTTGCATTTTTCATAAATAACTGTGTTCTACTAGTCAAGACCTTACATCTGATACCCATATTGAAGCGGTTTTGAAAAATGGGTATATGGAGCCATTTTATAGTGGGGGCCATTTTGAATTAGCATTTTTCATTAACGCGTTCGTCGCCCAAAGCGACTTTTCTTCGTTTCTTGCGGAGCCCAACTTGTGGATAAATTATTAAATGAAGATCAAACTTAGTTTGTAGACAATTTTTACATAATCAAGCAATATTTAATTTAATTTGAAGATGAATTGACAACAATAACACATGCCAAAGCCATATTATATGGATTTTGCAAAAATATGCAGTACAAACCATCCGCACTATAAATGAATAAAAAGTATAGTATAAACATTATTATGATATGGTTTATTGTTTTTCTACATATCCTATAGTTACACGCCTATTTTAGAAAATTCCTTTCAAAAATCCTATTCAATTTGAACGAGGAAAGAGTTTCCCATATTTGGGTGAAGGGGCGACGAAAGTGTTAATAACTGTGTTCTACTAGTCAATCCCTCTCATTTGATACCCCTATTGACGGGGTTCTGGTAAAATATGTAATCCGCCATTATGTAGCGGCTGTCATCTTGCATTTTCAAGATAATGGAATACGCAGTTTTATAATGACTGCAAAGATAAGCAGGGTCAAATTTGTATTAATAGGGGACAGCGCTACAGACAAAGTTACAAAGTTGAAGGGGCGAAGCTAAATAAAACCGTTTAAAAAATGGTATGCCACGTTACTCAACAAAACTATATGAATCGACTCATCGATCACTAACTATTCATAAAGGGTCACTTGACACGCTGTGTTAGGAATAGGTATACATGAAACATCGGTAGGTTTAGTGTTAAGAATATAATCGGCATATAGCAAATGTTTATATCTGAAACCCGATAAGATTGGTCAAAAACTAATAAAGCTAACTGTTTTAAATCAGATCCAGTATTTTTTCACATTTATATAAGTGTATTACAGCGCGAACTCGATTATATACAGTTTCAGATTTGTTTTCACTGTATAAAGGGTGTGTCACATCAAATTGCATCACGGAAAAAACACTGTAGAAATTCGCCCAGTAGACCGATCCTTTTGAAAATTTTAGACAGTAAAATAAAAACTATTAAACAACTTTTGGCATGTTCTTTTTATTCATACTTCGAGCCCAAGCCCGTATGCTCGCACCTTCCTCTTTACCCCGTCCATAAGGTTCTGTACAACGTCAGATTGTAGTTTTTTTTTAATAGAAATTCATTTTCTCTTGAAGTCCGCCTCCGATTTGACAACTTTAGGGGTTCTTCCGGAGGGCCTGCTTCATAATCGCCCAATATTTCTCTATTGGGCGAAGCTCCGGCGCGTTGGGCGGGTTCATTTCCTTTGGCACGAAGGTGACCCCGTTGGCTTCGTACCACTCCAACACGTCCTTTGAATAGTGGCACGAAGCGAGATCCGGCCAGAAGATGGTCGGGCCCTCGTGCTGCTTCAATAGTGGTAGTAAGCGCTTCTGTAGGCACTCCTTAAGGTAAACCTGCCCGTTTACCGTGCCGGTCATCACGAAGGGGGCGCTCCGCTTTCCGCAAGAGCAGATCGCTTGCCACACCATGTACTTTTTGGCAAACTTGGATAGTTTCTGCTTGCGAATCTCCTCCGGAACGCTGAATTTGTCGTCTGCGGAGAAGAACGTCTAAACTGCTTAACTACGCGCTTGTGATCTTTTTCACTGACCGAGCATCCATTTTTGCCGTTCTTCACCTTCCGGTCCTTCCGGTTCTCGAAGTATCGTTTTAGTACACTTCTGACCGTGGATTGGACGATTCCCAGCATCTTACCGATGTCCCGATGTGACAACTCCGGATTCTCGAAATGAGTGCACAGGATTAATTCACGACGCTCTTTTTCGTTCGACGACATTTTTCCAAATTTACGAAAAATTGACAGTGAAGCATGGCCAACGCGATCTATACACTCTTCTACAGCGTTTCTTCCGTGATGCAATTTGATGTGACACACCCTTTAGCAGTTGGGTGTCAAAGAACAAATTGTTCTTCTTTGTTCTTTGTTCTTCTGTTGTTTAATAGTTTTTATTTTACTGTCTAAAATTTTCAAAAGGATCGGTCTACTGGGCGAATTTCTACAGCGTTTTTTCCGTGATGCAATTTGATGTGACACACCCTTTATATATCTTAATTTGGCTGCAATATCGATATAAACAATTCCTGGTGAAAATTCAAGCAAAATCTTAAAAAACTACGATTTTGACCCCACTGTACATATAAAAGCCACTTAAATTTCACATGAACGTGGAAAGGTAATATATTTCCGTGAAGTAAGTCATGTTTGGATATTAAAAACATTTGTTTTGTCAAACTGTATATAATTGAATCCAAAATTGTATATGATCGAATCACATATAATCGAGTCCGACCTGTGTTACCACCCGTCTCCACGCCTGCGCCTTTTTCCATGGAAACGCACGATCTTCGGTGATCAACTCTGGCAGGTAACTCGCCGCAGCATCGCAGCTACTTACACAAAGGGTAAACCCGTCCGAACAATTTATAAATTAAACCTCAAGCAAAGCCCTGAATATTTAGTACATTTGCAATAATTTGCAAGGAGCTCGCATTAGTAGCGCTACGATGAACAGTTCCTTCCCGGTGTTCGGTTCGGTTGTGCATCCTTATCAGATTAATGTGTAACCGGGCTGTGTGTAGTCTTGTAAGGCGGCTGCATTCGGTTCCCCTCCGGTGGACAAAGCAAACCACTCCAATCTAAGAAGCTTTTCCGTACCTGTACGCAAAAATTAGCATGCATCCTACTCTGGCCTCACTTTGACCCCTTGTGTGCACCTACTCTACGTTCAAATTCACCGATCCTTGCGTCCCTCGAGCAGAAGAGGAAAGAGGAGGGATAATGGTGGGTTGGCCACGCGTTTGGAATATAGACTCTATTTTGGCACATTTTCGTATTATCGAAGGAAAAGATAGGGAGAGTACTTGTGCATCGGTACTCGCTTCTTATGCTAACGCTCCGGACTCTGCCCCAATCTAAACGAAAGCATCGAGTTCGAAGATTCGTATGCATGGTCGGTAAATATATGGCGTATACGTAGCACAGTTTCGAGCATGTACACAACGCTAACCAAAACCGTTCTCGTAACGTATCCTTTTTCTTGGATTCCCTGTCCAGTAATCTGTGTGTATTCACATGCGTGGCGGGGGGCAACGGGACTGCCGCAGAGTGGAAGGGGCGGTCAATATACCTTCGCTTCGCTTTCCATGGCTTGCCTTCTCGCTCCTAGCTGTGTCCGATGGGACGCAAAAGCTCCTTGTTCCTTAGATTCGGGCTTGCCTTTCATTTGACGCTTTTCTTGTCCATGTCCATCCATCCATTCTTCGGACGCCACTCATGTGACGTCCGATTCGTTTGGCAGGATCGACGGCGGCAGCGGTTGCATCTCATCTTCATACCACCCCACACTCCCTACAATTCCCTGTGCAAAGGTAACGGGTGAACGATGCGATGGCTCTTACGTGGCAGGGCTGCCAACATATAGTGCCAGTGAGACACTTCGCATTTACCGTTGAGAACCATATTCGTTGGCAGCCTTGTTTCCGACATTATACAAACGAGAGGAGGGAGCCGGGAGCGGCGGTACACCTTCGGTTCAAAAACACCGAACAGCGCGTATCCAGAGACTGGACATTAGAATAAAGACTTGTACGTTGCCCCTGATAGAATCCTGCAGCTTCCGAAGGAAAAGTGGGCGGTTTTTTGCAGTGGGTGGCCCACAAACCGGGTTGTTTTCCTGTTAGTGCCAGTCGCCAGTCCGTTGTTTCCCGCTGCTTTACCCCCCACCCCGTTCAACACTACCCGTGCTCTGGCCCATTTGCCTAGCAAAGCATATGAAGATGAATAAGAAAATGGACCCCGTGTGATTCAACGGGCAGTTGGGCATTTGCGAGGCTTGTGCTTCGGAAATGTGAGAAAGGGGTTTGCGCCGATGGAGAGGCGAGGAGGCGGGTGGATAGGGAGCGTAATGGAACTTTTGGGTGAAAGGTTGACGCGAAGGTGGCATGGGTTTTGTGCTGAAGTTAGTCAGTGTCCGCCGAATGCGAAAACGACGCTGTCCACTGGACGGACGGACGGCCGGACTTCGTTTCGAACTTGGGGGTGGTTAGAAAGTGGGTGGTTGGTTGCCAATAGAGCCATAGGTCCCAAGAGAAAGAGCTCACCACGTGAGGCGCCCAACTCGGGAGTGGAATGGGGGTTCGGAAAAGGCTTGAAGGAAGCATTAAATAAAACCGAGAAAAGTGAGCTCGATAAGAGCTTGCGAGCTAAGAGATGAGGCTAGGAAAATTGTATCGGCCTAATGTGATAATAAGTGCGTGCAGATCTGGAATTCAAACTGTTAGATTCATATAGCTATATTATAGGTATATTTTTGGCAGGTTCGTCACTGTTACTTTCATTTCGGAAGAATGTCGGGAGTGAGAATTGAACTCATGACCCTTCGCGTGAGAGGTATGGATGTTACCACTACGCCAGATCGCCTCCACTTAACCGTGGTTCGTTTTTCGAACAGAGTGGATTTATTTATGATGTTTGATGAAAAACGGAAAACACGTGTATATACCCAATGCACACGTTGTTGGCGTTTACATGACGACGGCGATTTCTACCACACAATCAATAGAAGTGACGCGAGGAAGAATATCCGTATTCACTTGCGAGACGCTATCATGAGCAACGCCGACACAGCCTTTGCAAAAGCTCTGGCCAAAACGGAATGCATTGCCATGAAATTACAGTACGTGTGTTCAAACAAAAAAATTAAGTCGTAATAAGTTTCATTACATCATTACACGTACTCGTTTCCACGTGTTGCTGGGCCTATTCTGTTGAATGGAAAAAGTGAGTATTACCTCAAATACACATTTTAGTTAGATAAGTCGGCAAAATATGCCCTGAAGAAATCAATAGCCTTCTGAAATTCGATCGATCTGATTTTCGTTGTGAAGCGAAAATGATTCTGGTTTTTCAGATGAAATGAACACGCTTTTAAAACAAAAACTAATAAATGCAAATAAGCTCCATCGTTTTAAATATGTGTTCTACGTAACAGAGTACTGACTTTTTCGCGAATGAAACCGTATCGTTAGTGGACTTTTCTTTGGGGAGCATCAGCACTGGGAACGACAACAAAGTTAATAATGATTTTTAGAAAGGTCCACTATCGATCCGGGATTGATGCAGGCCAGACAAATAGTTCATTGTGGGTCCCAAAGCCTGGCCGGAGCTCAACGAGTAAACCCGGTTGCTTTCTGCTTTGAATTGATTATTTCATTCTCCGATTTATACTTACGTTCTATGCTTTGAGATCTTCGCCTGTCCAAACAACCTGACGGGATACGCTAAGAATTGCTTGATTGCACTGATATATCTGAATTGCTCCACATCGATACAGCACTGTGCCATCTATCTGCTCAATAGCTTCTCAAGAACCCAACCACACTTTCGTTCAAATAATTTCTCTCGTTTTATTGCGTCGATCACATCACTTTAAATATCGTTATGAATGCTCTTTTCAACACCCAACATAATAAAAGAAATAATTTATGTGGTAGAACAACGTTTGCCGGGTCGGCTAGTGTTGCCATATGAATTGCATGGGAGAATAATTGACGGCACGTTATGTGACATGACGTTGATGCTGTATGAGAAAAATAGAAATTAGGAATAAATTTTATTTTTCATTCAGGATAGAAATCAAAGACGTAGACCTACGTCGAAAAGATTCTTAACCCTCCTGTACTCGGGCGCAAAATCGTGACTCGTATACTCACAGACTGTGCGTGTCTCTGTAATATTGCTAGTGTGTATTTTTAGGCGTTTTTGATATTTATTCATATTTTTTTTTATCTGTATTTTAGTGACTTTCAACACATTTGGCTGGTTCGTCACTTTGCTTCCATTTTTGGAAGAATGTCGGGAGTGAGAATTGAACTCGTGACCTTTAGCGTGAGAGGTATGGATGTTACCACTACGCCAGATCGCCTCCATATTTATTCAAAGAAAAAGATAGCATTGAATGAAAAAAACTAGTCATTCAACTCTTTTTGGTCGTTTGCCTGTTCTCAACCACCACAGCAAAAAACCATGCTAGTCTTATATTTTACTTAACCAAGTATCAGTTTATGCTTTTCCTACACGAAGCTTGATGTCTAATGAACCTATTCACGAATCAATACGGTGCTCCTATAAGTAAAAGATAACGGTACTCAGTATCAAACAAAATGGTCACCCACATAAGATAACGCACAGTGCGTTGAATGCATAAGAATGTGGGACAAAAAATCATAACAGCAGAAAAAAAAATAATGAAAAGATTGTTCATAAATGTCAGAACTACTGTTTGCATAAATGTCTCATGTCATTTGAATAATGTGTCCCAAGCGACAACATTTTTGTTCATCTAAAGTGAAAAGTTCTGATCATTTCGGGTACGCTGAAAGCATTATTTGATTAACTGCTGGTTTGAATTATGTTGAAGTAGTTGTTTTTAAAGAGCAGCATAATTGTTTGCATAAGTGTCTTATGTCATCTGAACAATCTGTAAAAAAAATCTTTGTTGAAATTTATGAAATTATTATTATTATTATTATTCTATGAAGCCATCGGCCTTCGCATTCAATTGGAAAGTGAGTTTTTACCTCCCCCCAGACTGAATTCGTTTCTCTCTCTCATGTTCAATGGTGAGGCAGATTTTTATTCATCCGTCACGTCAATTCGAATAACAATGTGCTAGAGTTGAATGGACTAGAAATGAATTGAAGAGCGAGGATGGCTGATGTTGCCATGTCGTCATGTTGACAGCGAATGCTGAAATAGTCCTACTCGGAGCGAAGCGAGTCGATTATCATGTTTCGTCTTCGGAAATGTTGGACCCTGGCCCCAACTGAGTTAGCACAGTTAGCACAAATCGAGACCGCATAGCCAATAAGCGGAATATAAACATCCGAATCACCATCCAGCTGCATCATCATCAACAATCACAACTTATCGGACCACCCGAAGACCAAGAATAAACAATCAACCGTTCACAAGAATCGATATCAGCATCGCGCTGATGCCATGAATAAACATTCCCACATTCAAGATATTGTAAACACAAATCATTGATATATATAAGCAGGGACAATGAATGTAAAGATAGAGTTAAATTTGAATAGTGAATAGATGCACATCGTGTGCTCGAAAAGAAGAAATTGTTTTTTTTAAGTAAAGTTTAGTGTTTAAGATTAACTGGCGCCCGAATAGGGACCTTGCCAAGTGAAAGTAGTGCCAAGGAAGTGAGACAAGTGAAGTGATAGGGTGAACGATAGAGTTACCACCCACACTATCCGAAAAAAATATCCGAACGCACGAAGCCTCTCTGGACCGCAGGACCTCTGCAGCCGTGTGGAAGAGCCCCTCAGTAGCCACAACAGTTAGGAGCTCGCTTGTGGACCGAACAGGAATTTGCCGCCACACTGGGAAGGAAGGAAGACACTTCAAGGATCCCGACCAACCAGTCTCGCTGAACCCGCCAGCGGTTGGATAAATCAAAAGGTGATAATAGGACATCGAGACAAAAGTACTGGACACGCGCACCGAAGCTTTTCGAGACGTCACTGAAAGAGGATTGACATCCGAAAGTACGTTGTTCCGCAGTCTTGTGGTGTTCCCACAAGATGTTCAGGATTTACATGTAAGTACTAAAAACAAAAACAGAAATATCACAAAGTGAAATAAAGTGAATAATTTAACAAAGATTCAAATACAAGTAGTGCAAATAATTGTATAATTCCAAAATATAGTGTGACAATTAATTAATTAAATAAAATAACAAAACAATTAATTTCAGAAAAAAATAAAGGTAATTTCCAAAATATTCATTGAAAATAATCATATTATTTAAAAAAAATATATATATATACTAATTCTTTTTCAGGTAAGGTTAAAATTTTTTGATAATTTTCCAACAATATTTTTAGGATAAAACTTTTTGTGAAACAATTATTTTTAAAACAAACATTTATTTTTATATTAAACAATTTTTTCACGAAAACATTTTTTTTTTTTTTTTTTTATTACAAGATCAAACAACTAAATAAAAAAATGGATGATAAAGAATTGAATGAGTTTTTAGAATTTTTAGATGTGGTTGAAAGTGGTAAAGCTCCGGAACCTTTTGCTCCATTAAAAGGAAAATATACACCAGACCCAAAAACATGGGAAGAACTTATTGAAAGAATCAAAAATTTGCCTGGGGACGACCCAATTACATGGTTACCCTTAGAAGGCAAATAATTAAAATAAAAATTTCTTTTGTACATATTAATTCAGCAACATGTGTAAAATTGCTACTATTATGACATAATTTAATCAACCATTCCCACAAAATTCTTTCCAAAAACCACCATTACATCCCACATTCACAAAAATATCACACAATGTAGCAAAACCCTTTTCAGTTTCTTCAATAAGAAGAAACATAACCATCAGCAAATTCTCTCAAGGAAAATTCTTCAAACCATACTCCGACAAAATAATAAAATTTCACCACATGCATGAATTAAAAACATTTGACGCAGTTGTAGGTCATGATACTCTGAAAGAACTTAAAGCAATCATCGATGTCTCTGAAGAAAAAAAATATTATACCAAACAATAATATTATTCCACTTTTACAACATAATTTTCAGCAAATCAATAAAATTCACATTAGAAACGAACATCTAAACACCAAAGAAAAACATAAACTTGCTGCAATATTAACCTCATTTCAGGATCTTTTTCATCCACCAGAACCTATGGAAGTAGATCCATCCATTAGGACTAGACAAATAAATTACGGCAATAGACCTCAAAATACAACTCAGGTAAACCCAATGAAGAGACCAAGACTCTTCAACATTAAAACCGGCCAATATGAAGATCCCCAAAATTTCGTTGAAATTAATCCCAATGATCACGATTATCCATGCATAGATAACAAATATAATGAAGAGGAACAAACCGAAGAATCATCTCAATATGAACGATATATGAAAACAATTGACACACAAGAACGGGAAACACCTGAAGAAGAAGACATAGAAAAAGCAGAACTAAATTTTTTAGATTAAAATCTGCCCTACCATACTTTCTTTATTTTGGTAAGGCAAAAGAACCACTAAAAATTCTAATTGACACAGGATCAAACAAAAATTTCATTCACCCTCGATACGCAAGTATCAGCCACAAAATAAAAAAACCTTTTTATGTATCTTCAGTAGGCGGAGATATAAAAATTAATAAATATTCCAGCGGAAAATTATTCAAACCATATTCTAATGTTTTGATTAAATTCTTTCATTTAAATGAATTAAAATCTTTTGATGCAATCATAGGACACGACACATTAAAAGAATTGAAAGCAGTAATAGATACTTCAAATGAAAAATTAATTTTAGAAAACAAATTCATTATTCCTCTACTCCAATACAAACTACAGGAAATCAACAAAATAAATATTCGAGATGATCACCTAGACAAGCAACAAAAAGACAGACTCGGAAAAGTTTTAAAAGATTTTCAAGATTTATTTCAACCTCCGGATGAAAAATTACCATTTACTACAAAGGTCAAAGCCGATATCAGAACTACTGACGAAAATGCAGTCTATAGCAAAACTTATCCTTATCCTCAAGCTTTAAAATCTGAAGTTAATAAACAATTAGAAAAACTTTTACATGATGGAATTATTAGACCATCACGATCCCCTTACAACTCACCAGTTTGGATAGTACCAAAGAAACAGGATGCTTCTAAAGAAAAGAAATACAGAATGGTTATAGATTACCGAAAATTAAATTCAAAAACAATTAGTGACAGATATCCAATTCCGGATACATCCACAGTCCTATCTAACTTAGGAGAAAACAAATTTTTTACCACATTGGATTTGGCATCAGGATTTCATCAAATCCCAATGTCTGAAAAAGATATAGAAAAAACAGCTTTTTCAGTTAATAATGGAAAATATGAATTCATTCGTTTACCCTTTGGCTTAAAGAATGCACCAGCAATCTTCCAAAGAGTAATGGATGACGTTTTAAGAGAACACTTAGGAAAAATATGTCATGTCTATATAGATGACATCATAATATTCGGTAAAACACTTGATGAACATTTGAAAAATTTAAGAACAATTTTGGAAACATTAAGAGAAGCTAATTTCAAAATTCAACCTGACAAATCAGAATTTTTAAGGACCGAAGTCGAATTTCTTGGCTTTATTGTTTCAAAAGAAGGTCTAAAACCAAACGATAAGAAGGTTGAATGTATTCGTAAATACCCTGAACCAAAAACTCTGAAAGATTTACGCGCATTTCTAGGACTGTCTGGATATTATAGACGTTTTGTAAGAGATTATGCTAAAATCGCAAAACCCCTTACAAAACTTTTAAGAGGGGAGGATGGCCATCGCCAAATTCTGAAAAATCAGTCAAAAAACACAATCATCAATCTAGATGATGATGCACGAAATTCATTTAATACTCTTAAAGAAATTTTATCTTCTAAAGACGTTTTAACATTTCCAGATTTTGAAAAAACCTTCATTCTCACCACAGACGCATCAGATAAAGCAATAGGAGCAGTGTTATCACAGCAATTCCAGGACGGCGAACGACCAATAACATTTATTTCTCGAACTCTTTCCAGGACCGAAGAAAACTACGCAACAAACGAAAAAGAGATGCTTGGAGTCGTATGGGCTCTTCACAACTTAAGGAATTTTATCTACGGAGCAAAACTAAAAATTTACACAGATCATCTCCCACTCACATTCACATTATCACCCAAAAACAATAATGCAAAGCTAAAACGATGGAAAGCTTTCCTTGAGGAACATGATTATGAAATGTTCTATAAACCAGGGAAATCCAACGTAGTAGCTGACGCACTTTCACGCATCCAAATAAATTCATTAACCCCTACTCAACATTCGGCAGAAGAAGATGACAGTTCCTATATACCCTCAACTGAGGCTCCCATTAACGTTTTTCGGAACCAATTAATTTTTCAGATTGGGCCTAATTCATCCTATGAATTTAATGTTCTTTTTGAAAAATACAACAGACACACTTTTGTTGAACCAAATTTTGATATAAACTTTCTAAAGGACAAACTACAACAATTTCTCAACCCAGGAATATTGAACGGAATTATGACAGATGAACGAACCATGGGAATTATACAAGAAATTTATAAAACAAACTATAATTCAAAAATTTTGAAAGTGAGATTTTCGCAAACAAAAGTAGAAGATATTCAAGATGAAGAACAACAGTTAGAAACAATCAAGGATGTGCATAATTTCGCTCATCGGAATGCAAAGGAAAACTCACTTCAACTCATAAAGAAATACTTTTTCCCAGGAATACATAAACTTTTCCAGAAATATATAAGAACTTGTGAAATTTGCAAAATGGAAAAATATGAACGACAACCTCAGAAATTTATCCCCGTAAGAACTCCAATCCCTAATTATCCTGGCGAGATCATACATCTCGATATATTTTGTTACAATGCCAATTTCCTTTTTATATCCTCACTTGACAAATTTTCAAAATATCTCAAAATGAAACCAATTAAGTCAAAGGCCATTTCTGATGTAAAGAATGTTCTTTTGGAATTATTATATGATTGGGACTTGCCCGCATTAATTGTAATAGATAATGAAAGTTCTTTTATATCAAATGTCGTAGAACAAAACATTATAAATTTAGGTGTCAAAATCTTCAAAACTCCTGTTAATCATTCTGAAACCAATGGCCAAGTAGAAAGATGTCACTCTACAATACGAGAAATAGCTAGATGTGTTAAAGCATTAAATCCAGATATGCCAATTACTACTCTCATTCAAGAAGCAACTCATAAATACAATAACACAATACATTCATTTATTAACAAAACACCAAAAAATATTTATATAGGAGAAAGTAGAGATAATGCGTCCTATGAAGAAATAGCAAGAAGTCGAGACAAAAATAATGAAAAAATATTAAAATTATACAAAAACAAAGAAGAAAAAATTATTCCAAAAGCTTATCAAACATACGAACCCAATAGCTATGCATATGAAAAAACAAATACTCACAATAAACGTAAGAGTCGATACAACATTATAAAAATAAAAGAAGATCACAATACATACATTATAGATTCCAATAATCGAAAAATCCATAAATGTAATTTACGAAAGAATACAAGCGAATAAAAACATTTTTCGTTTCTTTACAGACTCGCCCTCTGCGCGTCTCAAGTACTGGCAGGAATTCAAATACACGACCTTACAAATAACCCACTCGCAATTGTACCACTAGGAAAAGCAAAAATAAAAATAGGACACATACGCATTGTACATCCTATTGATTTAATTCAAATTGGCAATACAATTTTCAATGTTAATAGTGACATACAGAATAATCCTTCAACTAATCCATTGTATGAATTAATCCAAATCAAAAATTATAAGTTATATGAAACATTTATGAAAATCAAACCATTTGTAAACAGAAGAAAAAGGTGGGATACAATCGGAACAGTTGGAAATGGATCGCCGGCAGCCCAGATGCAGAAGATCTCCGAATCATCAATCACTCCATGAACGCCCTGATAACCATGAACAACAAGCAGTTATTCATCAACGAAGCTATCGACAAACGAATCCAAGAAATAACAGACATAACCAATCAAGTACTAAAGATCGAGAATGAAAGAACAAAAAACCATTCCCTCGAAATTAATCAATTGATAATTCTCTCCAACATAGACTCATTACAAAATCAGGTAGAAACATTAGAAGAAGCAATTCTAATGGCCAAACACGGAATCCCTAGTAGCAAACTACTATCGATAAAAGATTTTACAAAAATTGCAACCTTTCTACAAAACCACGATATTCACATAACTTCCTTCGAAGAATTATTAACACAAGCCAAAGCACAAGTAATGCTGAATAATACGCACATTATCTATATGCTAAAGATTCCACAAGTATCAACTGAAACATTTGAATACGACTACATTGACTCAATAATCAAGTCAATGAAACGCATTTTATTGAACAAAAATTACATTATCAGAAATCAAACAAATGTTTACGAATTGAATCAACCTTGTGAAGAGCAAGATGACTATTTCTTATGCGATAATTCTCAAATAGAACATGCAAATGAATGCATATATAAACTTACTACAGGGAAACATTCAAATTGCACCTTTGAAAAGGTATATTCAAAGGGACTCGTAAAACGAATCAACGATGCAACAATTTTGATCAATGACGCTGGTGCAGAAGTCTCATCAAATTGTACCAATTCCAGTCAACCCCTATATGGATCGTTTTTAATACAATTCAGCCAATGCAATCTTCATATCAACGGCGAACAATATTCCAATTATGAAACAACTATTCCTGCAAAAACATATGATCCTACCACTGGACTTCGTGTTAACGAAATTCATATCATAGACGCACCACCTGTGGAATACCTTCAGAATTTAACCCTTGAACATCGCGAAAAATTGGAACTATTAAACCTGCAAAATCATTCCTTGAGTTGGAAACTCAATATCTTTGGATCATTTGGACTATCAACAATAATTCTAATCGCAAGCACATTTGCAATTCTTCGATTCCTTTCCAGACGTAAACAAAAGGCCAACATAACAGTCCACTTCGACAAAAACGCTGAGACCATCCTAATAAATGAGCCACCAAAAACAACGGAAATTAAACCTGACACCAACAACACAGAGGAATTATCAGACGAAAGAAAAAAACAACTTCAAGCATTCTTTGATGCACCAACACCATTACGCACCATCCAAAAGTAAACTTTGAGGACAAAGCAATCAAGAGGGGAGGAGTTAGCACAGTTAGCACAAATCGAGACCGCATAGCCAATAAGCGGAATATAAACATCCGAATCACCATCCAGCTGCATCATCATCAACAATCACAACTTATCGGACCACCCGAAGACCAAGAATAAACAATCAACCGTTCACAAGAATCGATATCAGCATCGCGCTGATGCCATGAATAAACATTCCCACATTCAAGATATTGTAAACACAAATCATTGATATATATAAGCAGGGACAATGAATGTAAAGATAGAGTTAAATTTGAATAGTGAATAGATGCACATCGTGTGCTCGAAAAGAAGAAATTGTTTTTTTTAAGTAAAGTTTAGTGTTTAAGATTAACTACTGTCTTCCCTGTTGTCAAAATCCCTTTATAATCTGATTAACATTAAAATCAGTGATGGCAGTTAGCCACTACTCAGGCTAAAAGTTATTTTGAAAAATGTGAACCAATCATGCGAATTCTGGACCAGACAAAGGATAGTCTGGATGTCTGGATATTCCGTAAAAGTCTGGAAGGTTCCAGATAAATCCTGAAAACTAGCAACGCTGCCTCGCATATTTTTCGTTTTTATTATACTTCTCACTTTGTATTCAGGAAACAACCGTTCAACGATTGCTGAGGAATGCGGCAGATTCAGAATTGTTGTGATAATTCTTCGAATCTCCCTAAATTCATTATCGAAACCCTGAATACCATTTCGATCACACATGTTTGGAAGACTTTGTAGAAGGGCCCTTAGGCTCGCAAAGGGCCAAACGAACGAATGTCACTAGAAGGGAGGCAAACTTGTGCGAAAATCACACCTGTATTTCTGTGTGCTTATAGTAGATAGATAAATTTAGAAAAACTTGAAGATGAGGATAAAAAGCTGAAAAAAGTGTAAAAATTCAAACAAAACTGGAGATTTTTCTGCGCTGCGTTGATTATTGATCTGCATTGATCTTGTTTCACTACGATTAATTCGAATGTTGTTCATGTTGAATGTGTGTAAGTTGCTCCTGATATTTCAGTGGCGCGCATTATTGTTATTATCTGTATATCTATTGACATAGTAAAGGGTGTGTCACATCAAATTGCATCACGGAAAAAACGCTGTAGAAATTCGCCCAGTAGACCGATCCTTTTGAAAATTTTAGACAGTAAAATAAAAACTATTAAACAACTTTTGGCATTTTCTTTTTATTCATACTTCGAGCCCAAGCCCGTATGCTCGCACCTTCCTCTTTACCCCGTCCATAAGGTTCTGTACAACGTCAGATTGTAGTTTTTTTTTAATAGAAATTCATTTTCTCTTGAAGTCCGCCTCCGATTTGACAACTTTAGGGGTTCTTCCGGAGGGCCTGCTTCATAATCGCCCAATATTTCTCTATTGGGCGATGCTCCGGCGCGTTGGGTGGGTTCCTTTTCATTTGGCACGAAGGTGACCCCGTTGGCTTCGTACCACTCCAACACGTCCTTTGAATAGTGGCACGAAGCCCCAACTGTCTTCCCTGTTGTCAAAATCCCTTTATAATCTGATTAACATTAAAATCAGTGATGGCAGTTAGCCACTACTCAGGCTAAAAGTTATTTTGAAAAATGTGAACCAATCATGCGAATTCTGGACCAGACAAAGGATAGTCTGGATGTCTGGATATTCCGTAAAAGTCTGGAAGGTTCCAGATAAATCCTGAAAACTAGCAACGCTGCCTCGCATATTTTTCGTTTTTATTATACTTCTCACTTTGTATTCAGGAAACAACCGTTCAACGATTGCTGAGGAATGCGGCAGATTCAGAATTGTTGTGATAATTCTTCGAATCTCCCTAAATTCATTATCGAAACCCTGAATACCATTTCGATCACACATGTTTGGAAGACTTTGTAGAAGGGCCCTTAGGCTCGCAAAGGGCCAAACGAACGAATGTCACTAGAAGGGAGGCAAACTTGTGCGAAAATCACACCTGTATTTCTGTGTGCTTATAGTAGATAGATAAATTTAGAAAAACTTGAAGATGAGGATAAAAAGCTGAAAAAAGTGTAAAAATTCAAACAAAACTGGAGATTTTTCTCCAGGAAAAACTAGAAAGTTGGCAACTCTGATTCCACAAAATGTTTGTTCTAGGGAGTTCATTCAGACATTTCTATAACGTACGATTATGTAGGTTCGCGCCCGAGAATGTCGCGACAGTTATTTCGTCGTCAAACTAAACAACAAACTTTCCTAGCCCTTGTTTCCTAGCACATTTTTTTTGTTCGTATCGCAAAGCCTGCTGTGCAAATCAGTTACCCATAAGTTGCTCGCTCGAAATGCAAATACAGTGCCGAAGAAGGAAAACATTGCAACGAGAGCTCCGCCTTTGCACCGGGTTTAGCATAAAATTAATTCATACGCCTTTCTCAAGGTTTAGAATTTAGTTTGGTTTTCAAGTTAGCCTTTTCATGTCTACAGGTGGATGTACTGAGAGAGGCCTCTATGTTTCATAGCATCAATATCATCATTTTTATTCTATTCTGGCTTCTGTAAGCGATTAGACAACAGCAACACGCAGACGATTTATTCGACGCGAAGTCTGAGAGCATACTATCTTCGGACGGTCGATATTTTATTGTGAAATTTTTGTTTTCAAATCCGAGATGAAAGGATCAAAAACGATGCACCACGTCAGATTTCAAACCGTCAGGGTGAGAGTGTTTGTGTATTTCTTTATTTCGTCAAACTATAGTAGACAACAATTACATACATTATATTACAATTACAATATACTTAATGAATAATTTATAGCTATATTTATGAAAACTATATGAGATTTAATTATTAGAGGTATCATTTATTTTGTGTTAATAACGAATTATGAAATGCAACGCAGCAAACATATATGACAAAACTATAGTTCACGAATACAATGATCTTTCAGTCAACGAGCTTCATATGGGGGAAGGGGAGATGTTGTTCAGCCTAATTTTCTCAGGGCAAATAATAAAAATTGTCTTTGTACTGATTTTATTCGATTGGAGTGCAGTTCTTGATAGGGTGTCCATACAAAACAGCAATATTCTAAAATAGGTCTTACAAATCTTATAGAATGTTTTTATTGTGTATGAATCCCTGAAATTGTAACTAAATCTTTTTATGAAACCGAGCATACTATTTGCTTTATTGGTCATTGTATTGTAATGTTCACCAAAAGTGAGTTTAGAATCAAGAATTATACCTAAATCTCTAATTTTGACGCATCTTTCTACAGTTTCAAATCCTAGAGAACATATGAAGTAATAAGTTTCATGTTTTCGAGTATACGATATAATATTACATTTTTTCACATTAATACCAAAAATACTTTTCACGCACCATTGGAAGAAAACATCTATTTTTGTTGGAAAATCTCAAGGTCACTACATTTGGTTATTTCCATGTACAATTTCATATCATCAGCATATGTTAGAATGTGGAGGTTAGTTAGTACTAGTGACACATCATTTACGAATAGGATGGAAAGTAGAGGACCTTGTGTAACTTCGGATGTGACATTCACTGGACTCGAGATTTTTCCTCTAAAGCGAACAAACTGTATTCTTTTGGTGAGGTAAGATTCTACCCACTTCAATAAAGTTCCAGTTACTCCCATACTTTGGAGCTTGGAAATAAGCATTGGAATATCTTATATAGAACAGTTACCCGATTTGAATATGGGTAGTAGGAATGATTTTTTCCATACAGAAGGAAATATTGCTAATTTTAGCGACAAATTGAAAATCCAGGACAAAGGATGAACGAAAGCCGATGCCAACTTTTTCAACAACATTGGAGCGATACCATCCGGCCCAGGACCTTTAGATGAATCTAGATTATCCAGCGCGATAGAAAGCTCGTTAGCGGTAATGTTATCAATTGAGACCGAGTTTGCACACTTGGGTTAAAAACGAAAAATAATCGTTATCTCGAACCACGTTATTTGTTGTGTAGTTACCTTGGAAAATACGAGCGAATTGATTACGATTGATTATTATTAGATTTCATCTTATCGCTGGCAAAATTGAAAAATTACTTAGGATCGGATTTAATATTATTTTCTATTCTTGTAATATAGCTTTCATATTGTAGTGATATTTTCGCATCAAGGTTTTTACAAATAACTTTGTAAAAAGCAAATATTAGGCTGTCAAAAAAGTCCTGCGGTATTTTTTTTGAATTTTCATTGGTTCATAAAATTAGTTACAATCATCTGTTTTAAGTCAAATATGCGCCGTTTTGTTCGATGACTTGTTCCCAACGAGATGCCAACTTCATAATACCCCTGTTATAGAAGCTCGCTTCCTTATTGGCAAAAAACCCGGATAGCCAATTTTCACAGGCCTCTTTTGTGGCTAACTTCTGACTACCTAGCTCGTTCGCCATGAACAAAAACAGGTGGTAGTCACTTGGTGCAAGGTCCGGACTATACGGCGGATGCAAAAGAACCTCCCATCCGAGCTCCCGGAGCTTCTGGCGCGTCACCAAAGAAGTGTGTGGCCTGGCGTTGTCCTGATGGAAGACAATGCGGCCTCTGTTTATCAAAAATGGCCTCTTCTTCATGAGTGCTACCTTCAAGCGGTCCAGTTGTTGGCAGTACAGGTCCGAATTGAGCGTTTGGCCATAGGGAAGCAGCTCATAAAAGATTATTCCTTGACAATCCCACCAAACACACAGCAGAACCTTCCTGGCCGTTAATGAGGGCTTGGCCATCGTCTGAGCCGCTTCAGCGGGTTTCGACCACGACCGTTTGCGCTTCACGTTGTCGTAAGTGACTCACTCTTCATCGCCAGTCACCATCCGCTTCAGAAACAGGTCGATTTTGTTGCGATTCAGCAGCGATTCACATGCGTCGATACGGTCAAATATGTTTTTTTGCGTCAACGTGTGTGGCACCCATACATGGAGCTTCTTTGTGAATCCAAGCTTCTTCAAATGGTTAATAACGGTTTGATGACTTATCCCCAGCTCTTGGCCGATGCTACGGCTGCTACTATGCCGGTCTTTCTCGGCTAATTCAGCGATTTTGTCGCAATTTTCGACGACAGGCCTTCAGGAGCGTGGCGCATCTTCAACGACTTCTACACCAGAACGAAAACGTTGAAACCATCGTTGTGCGGTGGAAATGGAAACTGTTTCGGGTCCATAAACTGCACAAATTTTATTGGCAGCTTGAGATGCATTTTTGCCTTTGTCATAGTAGTACTGTAAAATATGTCGGATTTTCTCTTTATTTTGCTCCATATTTGCGACACTATAACTCACGAACGACTTAACCAAACAAAACACTGTCAAGGACTATAGACTATATTATAGCGCGCAAAAATACCTTTCCAACAAGCTATAGTATGACTCGATACAATGAATACAACTAGAACTACGCGCTTACAACGACACCTCGCGAAAATACCGCAGGACTTTTTTGACAGCCTAATATATGCTTTGTATCTTTTATGAGCCTTTTGTTTTTTGTTTTTGAGATTTTTAATATCACGAGTGAACCATACTGGTGTTTTTGAATTTGTATTAAGTTTTTTCTGCCTTTTTTGAACATGTTCGCATATGATTCTATACAGATTATCATAAAAAATTCAACTGCTTTGTCTATGTTCCTTTCATTTTTAAGAAGAAAAGACCAATTTACATCATTAAGCTGCCTTTTTAAAATCAAAATTTATCTCAAAATCACAATCGGCGGGGCGTGTACTTGTGCTATCGATAAATAAAGAGTATTCTATAGCGGTGTGGATTTTTTGATTGAAGTCCCCGTAAATATCGACTTTAATTTTAGGGTCGAGTTTATCAATAAATGACTCTGCAATATTTAAAATTTTTTCATAAGAATGTTTTTTGGCAAAATTAGGAGGGGAAATAGATAGATACAAAAACATGTGTTTGGCTATTAATACATAGGGCCCTATTCCAGAAAACGAGACGAGCAATTCGTTGTTTCTCGTTTGATGATAGTTAATGTTGTTCCTGCGTTGATTATTGATCTGCGTTGATCTTGTTTCACTACGATTAATTCGAATGTTGTTCATGTTGAATGTGTGTAAGTTGCTCCTGATATTTCAGTGGCGCGCATTATTGTTATTATCTGTATATCTATTGACATAGTAAAGGGTGTGTCACATCAAATTGCATCACGGAAAAAACGCTGTAGAAATTCGCCCAGTAGACCGATCCTTTTGAAAATTTTAGACAGTAAAATAAAAACTATTAAACAACTTTTGGCATTTTCTTTTTATTCATACTTCGAGCCCAAGCCCGTATGCTCGCACCTTCCTCTTTACCCCGTCCATAAGGTTCTGTACAACGTCAGATTGTAGTTTTTTTTTAATAGAAATTCATTTTCTCTTGAAGTCCGCCTCCGATTTGACAACTTTAGGGGTTCTTCCGGAGGGCCTGCTTCATAATCGCCCAATATTTCTCTATTGGGCGATGCTCCGGCGCGTTGGGTGGGTTCCTTTTCATTTGGCACGAAGGTGACCCCGTTGGCTTCGTACCACTCCAACACGTCCTTTGAATAGTGGCACGAAGCGAGATCCGGCCAGAAGATGGTCGGGCCCTCGTGCTGCTTCAATAGTGGTAGTAAGCGCTTCTGTAGGCACTCCTTAAGGTAAACCTGCCCGTTTACCGTGCCGGTCATCACGAAGGGGGCGCTCCGCTTTCCGCAAGAGCAGATCGCTTGCCACACCATGTACTTTTTGGCAAACTTGGATAGTTTCTGCTTGCGAATCTCCTCCGGAACGCTGAATTTGTCCTCTGCGGAGAAGAACAACAGGCCCGGCAGCTGACGAAAGTCCGCTTTGACGTAGGTTTCGTCGTCCATTACCAGGCAATGCGGCTTCGTCAGCATTTCGGTGTACAGCTTCCGGGCTCGCGTCTTCCCCACCATGTTTTGCCTTTCGTCGCGTTTAGGAGCCTTCTGAACTTTGTATGTACGCAGGCCCTCCCGCTGCTTGGTCCGCTGGACGAATGAACTTGACAAATTCAGCTTATTGGCGACATCCCGGACCGAACTTCTCGGATCACGTCTAAACTGCTTAACTACGCGCTTGTGATCTTTTTCACTGACGGAGCATCCATTTTTGCCGTTCTTCACCTTCCGGTTGATGGTTAGGTTCTCGAAGTATCGTTTTAGTACTCTGCTGACCGTGGATTGGACGATTCCCAGCATCTTACCGATGTCCCGATGTGACAACTCCGGATTCTCGAAATGAGTGCACAGGATTAATTCACGACACTCTTTTACGTTCGACGACATTTTTCCAAATTTACGAAAAATTGACAGTGAAGCATGGCCAACGTGAGCTATACACTCTTATCTGATTATAAGCGAAAGCTGAAGATATAATTCCTAAAAATTAAATTTCTACAGCGTTTTTTCTGTGATGCAATTTGATGTGACACACCCTTTAGTGCTCTGAGTGGCTGTAATTCCTTCTACTGTCAACTTTTAGACGATTATTCCTATTAGGTTGGTTCATCATTTGATTCCTTCTGCGACGGTTCCTGGCCTTTTCAGCTTCCTTTTGTTGATTGAGCCTACGGAGTTATCGTGCGTCATATTCGGTCCAGTCAGCCTTCCACCTTCTGGTAGATCCTAGAACTCGCCAGTCTGAATTTGCTGTATTTCATTCTACACTTGCCCTCAGTTCTTCTGGAGCATTTTGTGATCCGTCATTAATAATAGCAGCAATTTCAAGCGATAAATTACCCAGCTGTTCAATTTACTCACGCATTTGGTCAACATCGCGAGTTAAATCGGATGTAATTGATTTAAGGTACTCGGTATTGTTTTCCTTCAAATTAATCATTGCTATATCAATAAGTGACGTTATATAATTTTTTTTTATTAAAGCCGTTGCGGAATTGTTGCTTCTATTAGTTGACATCTCGCGTTCTCATTGTATTATTGTAAGGCGTCGTGCACAAATTACGTAACGCTAAAAATCCGGATTTTGGACCCCCTCCCCTCCCTACGTAACGCAATTTCCTATCCCTAATACACAGAAAGTAACGCAACCTCGACCCCCCTCCCCCCTTATCGCGTTACGTAATTTGTGCACGACGTGTGTTGTTGTTTTATACTTTGCCAAAGGTAATTAATGGCAGTAGGAATATATTCTAGCGGCTGCATAAGTTGCCCGTTATTGACAGCTCTGTTCGGGAAAGCACACAAATGAACAGAGAAAATGTATGGGGAAATGGGAATGCTTCCAATTTTGAATAATTTAAACCATATACAGGCTATGGGATTGTAATCTTAGATAATTTTAGATTCTATTGGTATGTAAATCGTTAAAATCCGTTCGCAGCAAAAATAGTTATTAACGTTAACTTTATTTCATTAAAACGTGACCTGTTTTCTGATTTGGCACCAATAATGTAAGACGTAGTCCTACGTCAAAAACACATCCGTAGCTTTAAGTAAGTGGTACTCAACCTTTTTTCAGAGAGGCCACAAACACGAGTTAGTAATGGTGTCGCGGGCCGCAAAAAAAATAGATAAATAAAGAAGGATGATGTCTAGGACACGAGCGCATTGCTGACACGTTGAACCCCGAATTGTTCTTGCTACGCTTTCCATCTAGCCCGCATCAAGAGTATTTACGCAATATCTGTGTCGGTCCTCGCTCCCAAAGATATTTATTGTATAAAGAGAAATTAGTCAGAAATTCGACTAGTAATTAGTCAGATATCGTAAAACATCCGAAAACAAACAATTTTGTCTGTATTTCCTTGTTTTGTAACATGACATGTTAACAACGTTTTTCGAACGTGTTAACGTAGAACTACTAAATCATATCGCGTTTAAACACTCTCAGGAATAACGCTCGAAAAAAGACAGAAAATCCAAACGGAATCGGGTGTGATGGGGTGGCGGCGTCGACAACAACCGCTGCGGTATAAATTTTCACGTTCAGTTTTCCATCGAGGAACACAGCTCTCACCGCTGAAAAATACCTTCCTCATATTCGGTTTGAAATGTGCTGCACTTTGACACCACGTTCAACCCGGAAACATTGCTCGAATTTACCAAAATAGATTGATCGACATCACATCACAATCACGTCACCAATAAGCCATCCATGATTTATCAGCCATTCTGCTAGCAATCATATGGCAACGGCAGCGAGGCTTCCCAAAGGCTCTTTTCAAGGCTGAGTACTTTCCAAATCAGTCCTAGAAGCGAAAGAACTGAGAAAGTTCGAGAGTTTGGGAATGTCTCTATGTATAATTCAAAAAAAATATCATCACTGCAAAAATAAATTCGTACACACTCCTAAAATCACAGAAGTCCTTTTCAATAAAAAAAATAGAAATTTTTCAGATGCATCGAAATTTTAAAAATAACTATTTTCACGTTTGCATTAAAAAACGGACTTTTTTTTAGGATGGTAATAAAAAACTAAGACCGATAATTTAGTACGATGAAATTCCTTCGGAAGGTAATTATATTAGCTTACTTGCAAAAAAATTCTACGCCCTTGCGAGCGGCCTTCCGGCAGTATTCGCCATGGCGGACGGAAACATGCGTGTAGGCAAGTTCTCGAGTTCTTTCTTCGTTTCATTTGTCAATTCCTTCCCAGTTTTCGCGACAAAACTGTTGGAGTAGATCTTACGCTTCAGGTTTGCCCAGAAATTCTCGATGGGACGCAGCTGGGGGACGTTGGGCGGGTTCGCCGACTTGGATACCACATCGATACTCAGCCGCTCCATCTCATCCAACGATCCCTTCGAGTAGTGGGCCGACGCCAGATTCGGTCAGAACACCACGTCTTCGCCCTTATTGTATTTCTTGATGAACGACGCAACTTCCAGCAGGCACTTCATACTGTAAATTTCCCCGTTCACGACCAGTCCGGAGCTAAAGTATAGCGGCTTTGACATCTTTGACATCTGATTGTCAGCCACAGCAGCACATTCTTGGGGAACTTGGTGTGTGAAATAAACATCACTTCGGAGCTCACTTCCTTCGTGGGGGAAGTAAAATACGAAGTGCCCTGTCAGTCATTGCCATTCAGGGTGAGATTGGTCTCATCGTCCGTCACCAACGCCACGTCGTGATTCGCCGGGAAAATCGACTTGACCATCTTATTCAGTCCAGTGGACAGAATTTCCGTTTCCTGACATGTATGTCCATGTTCGCCAGGTATTTTTTTCACTATTTGGCTGGTTGCACCGATATCCCGGCCAAGCGCACGCAGCAATGTAACCGCTTTTCCCTCGATCTTCCTCTTCAGCATCCTTTGGAGCTTTTTGTCGCTCAGGGTCGTCGGTCGTCCGGAACCGGGCTTTCTTTCGATGCTCTGATTGTTGTCCAATGGTGCCAGAATGTTGCAGAACGCGCGTATCTGGCGTCCACAAAGTGCCGCACGATGTCCGTTTTCGACGCGGCAGGGTACCGTTCTTTGAATGCGCACACATCTGGACGAAGTAGCTTCACTGTTTTCGCCGTCATGGTTAGAGTTTGACTGATAGTGCTCTCTGCTTTTTTCTGCTGACTCATGGGTTGCTATGATTGATGCTGCATGGGTAGTTTCGTCCAAGGCGCCTCTATATATACATTGATATAAGCGCCTTGGTTTCGTCAGTGCGTGTGAAGGTAAAGCCATGAAAAATTGGCATTTCCTTTTTTTTAATGCAAACGTTATTAGAAAGTTATGGTGCCGCTTAAAAAGACCTGAAGGTTAATGAAATTCCTAATGACCAACGCACAATTTTTACTATACCTTGCAACGTTTACTAGCCTAGTCGAATTTCCGCAGCACACATGTGGCTTCCAACTGGACGACGATGGTCAGCAATGGGGTGGCATCTACGGTTTCTGTTGCTGCTGCTGCTGCTGGACACTGTGATTCTGTATTTTCGGGATCCACCAGCAGTCTTCACCCCACCCACCCCTCTTGAGATGGGAAATCCTGCCGATTCCGTCGGTCGAAGACGGAGGTGTGAGAAAGCAACGAAAGGGTTTGAGTCTAAGAGATGCTGAATATTTTGTTAAACAAAAAGGCGAGCGTTAGACGGGTTATGTAATGTGTAACGGCGATGGCTTCTGGTGGGCTGGTGGGAGGCTCACTGCTTTCTCGAAGCAACGGGACGACGACGACGACGACGATGATGATGACCAAGAGGAATATTTTATATGGTTAAAATAATGGAAGCGAGCAGGAATGGGTGACGCGGTTTAAGTTTTGGTCTATTTCGTATTTTACTTTTCCACCCTGAGCCCGACTGGACAAGCTTACGGTTATCGCAGGCCCGAGATGGACCAGAGCAGTGGTGTTCAGTCTCATCCCATCAGTTTTCTTCGTTGTCATCGTCGTCGCTGTTGTCGTCGTCGGCAAAGCCGTCTGCAGTCCAACTCAAGCAAGTAAGCAAACTTGACCGAGTATTATCCAGCTCATCTCGTTCGAGAAACTCTGACACCTCTCCTGGCCTCCCTGTGTAGAGGGAGGACACGGAGTGCACACACCAGCAAGAGGCCCGGACCGAAGTCAAATCAAGCCGAGCAGAAGAGAGATTTGGGTCTTTTCTGCAATTTACATAAATGAAGGTATCCGCACACATCTGAGATGGTAGAAGACTCGGGCTGGCTGCTGGTTGCTGCACCGCACACCGACTGGGCCCCATTGCGCTATCCTTTGGTGGAAAGGACTCGATGCGATGCGAGAAGGACCTTTCTTTCTTATTATTTTCCACATTCCTCTGACCACATCAGAACGGTCAAGCGAAACGAGAAGTTTTCTCTTCCTAAACACTTCCCCTTCCCTCCACTCACTGCCAGCGCTCACGGAAAACGGGCGAATGGTCAGGCCCTCTCCGCACCCCTATTCTGCCACCCCCCATCTTCTTTTGCTCGTTGTACCCTTCTTGGAGTGACCGAGGTCCAGGCAATCAGGTCCCTCTTCGGTCTGATGAAAGAAGGCGCTGGAAAGAGACAGCAAACCAAGTTTAAACAACTGGATAGCTGGCTAGTTATGAAGCTAACGGCGCTCCATAGCTAACCTGTCAGAAGCAACATTTTTAAGTGATTTAGTTTGTGATGGTTGGGTTTTTTCTCTGCTTCTAACTAGTAACGATTTTCTTTTCTGCGGAAGCTGCTTAATTCTCCGTAATTCGGTGGTTTTGATGAAGGTGTAACAGGCTACGTGATGCATAAGATTCAATCATTGTGGGTTGTAAAACCGATGGTTCAGAAGTTCAATGATTCAGTATTTTCGAAATTTGACATTCCAGCTTTCCGGCAAAATACCACACCAAATATTAATGAAAACGGGAGACTATGTGACAGTCCTCTAGTATCGGAAGCCATAAAAGCAAACCTTAATTTCGTGGAATCATATTAAAAACGATGAACGAATTGGCACGGGAACGAGGAAGGGGGAGTTATTCGGAGTTAATTAATAGTTTTATGAAACAAATACACGCTCGGTATCTCACTTGTGCAGTGCTCGATTCACATTCCGCAGCGCTGGGAATCCCCCGACGAAATCTGATGACGGCGAATCCAGCAAATAAGTACAAATATTCCGAACTACGGGTTCATACCCGGGAAGAAGCCACCCATCGGTCCCACCCAGTCCCATCACCAACACCACTTTGAGAAGAGCTACGAACACCCCGGTTTGCTTTAATTCCCGATCCCACTATACACCGCCGCATCCCCGTGCGTTTGATGTGGAATAGGCCTGTTTTACATTTTCTAGTTTTTTAAGTTCTTACCGCTTTGGTCCTTTTCCGGTTGCCCTGCTCGCCAGCAGCAGCAGCGGCTCTCTTACATTTCACTCATTAGAATTTTATCCCCTTTTGGGGCTCTTACACGGTCACCCATTGCCACCACCCTTCGGCCGAACGTTCGGTTTTATTAGAGATCTTCTCAACACGCACCTCCTCCTCATGTGGGAAGGGTTCGCTCCGGGGCGGAGGAGGGGTACACGCATTTAAATATATTTATCCTTTTAAAAATATTTTATGTTTTATCCCCGAAAATAGTGTGTCGTTTTTTGATCATAAAGTATATAACGGGCGTTGGTGTTACTGTTCATAAGCTAGTCGTAGGAAAGGTTTAACGACAACGGCCGGGTGGCCACATGAGTCGGAAGTGATGCAAGAGGAGGGGAGGGTTCTGAACACCGTGTAGCGAATGGTGGGTACTGTGCCTGTGGAAAAATGGTCTTCCGAGAAACGGGTTTATTTTGTTGTGTTTTTATTAGTTCTAGGCGGTGGGGCGTGGAGCGGTGCCGGGAAACGGAGGGTGACTACCGGAACCAAGGGCTGATGAGAACAGAATTAATGAGTTAAGGAAGTATGGCCTATCGATGGGTACCTTACTATCGTTGCTAAACTTAGTTTTGAACATTTTGAAGTTTATTTTTTTCCAATACTGATGAAACTATCGCTCTCAACACGGAAGTAAATTTCAAAAAGCTATTCAGGGCTGAACCTGAGCCTTTGAACAACGACCGCGATGAAATATAGCGCCCTATAACTTGATGAAGCAACCGAAAAAAAGGAGTCTGAATTTTGATTCCAATCGACATTTATGAATCTCAATAACTCTAATCTGGAATCTGTATCTGTGATCTGAATCTGATTGTGCGTTTAGGTTTTGAGTGACGAACCCGAATCTGAATTTGAACTCTGCAGTCAAAATCCAAAACCCGAAACCAGTCCCGTAACCTGAGCTCCGGAATCATGGTTCAGGATCCCGTATTTTAGAAATAGAAAAACAAATGCGAAATAAATGGAAACATAATTTATGAAAAACAATAAACAAAATTAATGAATCAGCAAATGGTAAATATAAAATATCTTCTTCTTCTTGGATGGCGTTAACGTTCCCTGTGGAACTTTTGCCGTCTCAACGTATGCATTAACTAGCGACATTTGTTAATACTTAGTTGAGATTTCCTAAGCCAAATAACACGCCTTGAATGTATTCCGAGGGGCAAATTCGTGAATACGCGTGACCACAGTGCAAGTCGAAGGAAATTTCTTTGACGAAAAATCCCCCGGCCAGAACGGGAATCGAACCCGAACACCCGGCATGATAATGTGAGACGTTAACCACTCGGCCACGGGTGCACTATAAATATAAAATATGGTAAATAAAAAAAAAAGAGGATGGCGTGAAAATCAGATAATAATTGAAAAATGTCAAAAAGATTAAAAATATAATAAAATATATAATAAAATGGAAACATTAGAAGATAATCACAAAAAATTTTAGAAATTGTCTTAAAAAGGAGATTTTTCAGAGATACGAATAAATTAAAAAAGTCAAGACAACATCAAATCCAACTTTTTCTATTAATGTAAAAACTGAATAATTTTGAATTATTTTTTGAATAATCGGATCTTCGTATTTTTCTGTAAATTTTATCTGATCTTTTTGACTTCTTTGAGTAATTGAAAACTTTGGCTTATTCCGATTTAAAAAAAAACTTTTTATTGCTTTCACATTTTCTTTCAATTTTACGGATGTTTGATTAATGTGAAAAAAGGGGAAATTTTCTCGTTACTTTCTCTGTGATTTTTTTTTTAATTTGTATCTAATTCTGATTTTTTCAAAACTTTGTTTTGCTCAATCTTTTTTTGCCAATTTTTCGGGTTTTGTTTGATTTGAAAAAAAACCCAACTGATAATTGATGATTTTGTCTGATTTTTTTTTAAATTTGTGACTTGTGTTTGTTTTTCATTTTTTCAACTTTATAATTATGATGATTTTTTTCACCTTATTTGTATTTTTGTTTATTTATTAAATATTAAAAAATAGAACACAGATTTGGAAAAAACTTTATTTTTGCTATTTGGATAATTCACAGAGATCAGAGATCGGAGAAGAAGAGAATTTGAAAAATATCAGAAAATGAAAAGCAAAAAATATTGCAAAATAAGAGATAGAAAATCAGAACGATCACGAAATAGATAAACTACGAATTGAAAACTAGAAATCGATCATGGGTAAACGAATTCTGAAAAATCAGATGTTTGGAAAAACTAATAAAAAATAATAAAATTGAAAAATAACGAACAAATAGAAATCATATCGAAATCATAAGAAGTAATAAAACATGAAATTAAAACAAATAAGGCAAATACAAAACATCAACATAAAATAAAACATGAACATAAGCATCTAGCAAAATGAGAAGTGAGAAGCATCATATTGACACGAAAAAAAATTTATAAAACAATCAGAAAAATAAAAAAAATCTCTTACAAGAAGTGAGTTAAAAAAAAAGATTGTCTTATGTCGGATAACAAATTTTAAAAATAAGAAAAATTGTAGGGAGCGAAAATCTAAATTGAAATTAATTTAAAAAACTGTAAATCAATAAAATCTGAGATTCATTCTCTGATTTCGATGACCGATTTTAAGACATTGAAAATAAGTAGTTGTATAATTAAAAAAATGAGGATCATCAAACGCCGATAATTGGATTAATATTATCTGAAACCAAAAATGAAAATTAGAAGATATCTGATTAAAAATTGGGAATCGATAATGGAAAATCCGCAGAATTAACAAAGATCATAAAAAACAACAAAATCACACAAAATTCAGAAGAAGAATTAAAAAAGAATCATTATCATCCTGGAGAAAAATCGAGAAAAAATTAGGAAGAGTATAGAAATGTGAAAACAGTAAATCAACAATAGAATTAAAAGTTCAAAATCTAGAAAAAGGGAAAATGGTAGCTTGGGAAGACAATTTAACATTCAAAATAATGGTAAATAGTAAAATGAAATCTAAGATAATGAAAATTACCATAACAATAGAAATAGAAAAAATGAAATTAAATGAGACAGAAATATGAGGGGATGTAAGAAAAAATCGGAAATTAATCTTAGACAGATTTCGAAATAATGAAACAAATCTTTAAAAAAATGCGTAAAATACGAGATGTTTTGATTCTGAACTAAAATTTAAGAAATATAAAAAATTGAAATCAACAAACCAGACATTTGAAAAAATAATTCAGTAATGAATGTGACATGACCGAAGAATCAACAATGAATTAAGAAACATTTTTTTCTTCACATCAACACGTTGTTTTCTTGTATATGAAAACCAGAAAGAAAATAACAAAACTACTTCAAAAACTATAATTATAAAAGTAAGAACATGTTGGAAAAGTCAGAAAATAGAAAAATCCGAAAAATAGGTAGAATGAAAATAAGCAAAAATTACAGCAATTACAGGACAGCAAAAAACTCAGAAACAGAAAAAAAATAAGCGTGTGAGAATAATTGGAAAATCAAAAAATAATTAAAACACAATGATTATAACAAGGAAAAAAATCAGAAAAACTAAATACTTAGTCGTGAAAAGTAAGTTTTTGAAAATACACTTAACTCTGCCTAACTCGATATCCAAGGGACCATCGAGTTAGAATGCTTGTAAAATTAATCAATGATGCCATGAAATTCATCGAGTTAGAGAAAATATCGAGATACAGAACATCGAGTAAGGGAGAGTTGACTGTGTCAAAAGAAGTTAGTTAAAATCACGAATCAGAAAAATCAGGGTGCTTAAAAAAATTGAGAAATTTTAAATCAAATCAAATTATTGAAAAAAACTGAAACGACGATAAAATTCATTAAGTTAAGTTCCGATTAAATAATTTAAGAAAAAAGAAATTAAAAATGGAAATTGAAATGGAAATAGAATTGAGTCAATAGAAAACAACTATTGACTCAAAAATTAAAAAAAAAAGGAAAATATAGAATAAGAATATACATATCTGAAAAATAACCAGGATCAGAAAAATAAGGAAAAAAATCAAATAAGTTTTCAACTAACATTAATATTGAGAATCTATATATATAAAAATGGAGTGATGTCTGTCTGTCTGTCTGATTCTTATCGAATCGGAAACTACTGAACCGATCGACATGAAAATTGGTATGTAGGGGTTTTTGGGGCCGGGGAAGGTTTTCGTGATATTTTGAGACCCCTTCCCCCTCTCTAAGGGGGGGCTGCCATACAAATGAAACACAAATTTCTGCATTACTCGGAACCAAGCAAACGAAACCAAAGTTGGCATGTGAAAGTTTTAGGGTGCAATAAATGTTTCTATGATGGTTAGACAGTCCTTCCCCCATTCAAAGGGGGGGCTGCCATACAAATGAAACACAAATTTCTGCATTACTCGAGAATTAATCAAGCAAATGAAACCAAATTTGGCATGTGGAGGTTTTAGGATGCAATAAATGTTTCTATGGTGATAAGATACTCCTTCCCCTCTCTTAGAGGGGGCTGTCGTACAAATGAAACACGAATTTTTGCATTACCCAAGAATTAATCAAGCAAATTAACCAAATTAGGCATATGGAAACTTTAGGGTGCAATGAATGTTTCTATGGTGGTTAGATACCCCTCCCCCCTCTCTTAGGGGTGGCTGCCATACAAATAAAACACAAATTTCTGCATTACTCGAGAATTAATCAAGTAAATGGGCGGGACGAAGTTTGCCGGGTTAGCTAGTAAAAAATAAAAACAAGTCAGAAAAATAGAGAATACATTTTACAAAGAGAGCTTCCAAAAACGCTGTATAAGAGGTAGAGAATGTTAACACGTTGAGCCCCGCGTCGGTTCTTAGGAACACTCAAGAAAAGTAAGAATGTTGAAACATCGTGGGGAAAGACAGCAAGAATTTGATTTGAAAGGAAAGAAATTTGAAATCAGGGATCCAAATGATTCAGTCGATGCTCTCCTGGGCGAGGGGTTAGCGTTACACCTAACATGGCGGGGGCTAGGGTTCGATACCCGTTCTGGTCGGGGGAATTTTTCGTCAAATTAATTCCCTCCGACTTGCACTGTAGTCACGCGTATTCTAGAGCTTGCCACTCAGAATGCATTCAAGGCGTGTTATTTGACATAGAAATCTCAACTGAGTACTAATAAAAATAACGCAAGAATCAGAAATCACAAATTGACAACAGGCATCCTTTTTGTGGGAATCATAATATTGTCTATGATTCCGATTTGCCCACTGCGTGAGAATAAAATATTAGATTTGATATTATTAAACAGCTTCCATTGAGTTGCCTAAACGTCACGTTACCACGCTTACTCTGACAGAAAGCTTTTCAGTGAAAAGGCTCTTTTGATTAATATCAAAGCAAAATCCGCCCCTACTGCGTCCCACAAAAATTATAAAATTTCCCTCCCTCACCCACCAGGAAAAGGGGTCATTCTGTCGTTGCCGGTCGATTACCGGTTATGATGGGGACAGTAGTTCGTGTAGTTCGGCTAGGCTAGGGGGACCAAAGGGCGTGTGATCGATGGCAGGGGATCAGCTTTTTTATCGCCACTATAGTGGCTCCCACCGGGGTGAGGAAAATATTGGTATATATTTCGGACCACACAAATAACAGTCACGGGACGACGCCAATTCTCCCGTCTGTACGCTAGTTCGGGTGGCCATAGTTTTTGTGCGTAATCGGAGCCGTGCCGGTTTCTTGTTTTATTTCGACCCTCCAGCGTTTGATTAGCGCTGTTAAAATTTTAAGGAGGAATATAAATTTTCATCCAAACTCGGCTATAAATATATTCAGTTTTAATGTTTGTCAAGATCCGGATGTGGGTGGACCGAATGGGACCGGCAGGCTACGCCGGAGATCCGCAAACACGGATTACCCATCCAGCCGAGGCACGTGGGGAACGGAAAGTTTCATTAGTTTTCTACTCAACGGACCAGAAGTGCCTGCGTTTGTTGACCGAAAGGGGGTTTTATAGCGCTGGTAGCGATTCCCGCCACTGCGACGGCTGTAAGGTTCAAAGCGGTCAATTTCAATAAATTTCAGCACACCCGCACTCGAAATTTGACCACAGCGTCGACTTACTCGGAAATAGAAAACTTGCTCCTCAGCATCCACGGCATACAACACGAACGTGCGGTGTCCTTTCTCATCGCGCGCGCACCTATCGCACCACGGACTGCGTATTGATTTTCAGAAAAGTCTCTCCATTAACACTTCTCCGCACTTTCCTTGGGGTTGTTTTGGTGCACACAAGAAGGCATCGCGCCACTCACGCCACCTAATCTTGTATCGCATCTCATCCCGGATGGGCGGACACAGGTTGGGTGTCCCTTCCCGTTCCACTCATTAGACGGACAGAACCAACGCGGTAGCAACCGAATCGCTTTCGCTTTAGCGCGAAGCAGTCGCAAACCTCTTCTCATTGTCGACGGAAGATTACGGCCGGAGACGCAGGGGATGAAATTGCCTAACCCCTTTTTGTGTCATCATCAAATAACTAACCTTATCACGCACGCGGTCCAAATGCGGAACATGCAGACGTAGGTAGACAGGACGGGGGTGGCGGAGAATCCTATTTAGCGTGAGATACACTGGAATCATTTTTCTACCGATGCAGAAGATATTACGAGCCAGTTGTGAGTTTTATGAACATTTATGTGTTTACCTACCCGTTTTCGTTCACTCAAAATGCAAATGCAATGAATGAGTACTACAACAAGTGAACGGACATTGTGAAGAGAGGAAATATCGCAATTTATGCGTCGTCTATTTGCAACTCATTGAAACTGGCTAGGTATAAAAGTTTTTATTTGCGATTAATCTTACGCATCTATAACAGTACCTTGGCGTTACCAAAGATAACGAACAACTGTGCCGCTCTCACACCGACGAGCTTAGAAGCTGTATTTGTTGTTATGATCCCGATTGACTAAATTGTAACTAAATAAATTTACTATCTACACATCGATTATTGCTCCTTTCAGCTAAATATGCTTGGCGGGTGTATGATGTGACCCACAAAAGGGAACTTCAAGTGGCCCAAAACCGCCTGCTGAGGATGCTCATTCGGTTGAGATATTCAAAGTTATTTATAAATGTGGAACGGAATTGATTCTCATATCATATCATATGAATACATCCACTATAACCCAAAAAAAAAAAAGAAAAAAATATATTGAAATTTGAAGAAAAAAACCTTTTGATACATTCTCCCTCCAGCCAGCGAGTAATCAACAGTCTTTTTAATGCTGATATCACACACAGCGTTTTCGCTTCGTGGACAGAATCCAATTTTTACATCACAAGCACGCATTGTTGCTGGCTTCATGTGTTGCCTAGGACAGATTGTAATAGTTATCATAATGCTTTTCTTTCCAGTTCGTTCATTTGTAAGGCTCCAATAAATCTGTAACATTTTACCCAAATTGAATTAATATTCTTTCATCGTGTAGTTTGTGCTAGTTTGTTGACAATGCGTTGACGTTTGGGATTTCGTGTCAAAACGGATTCAATTTCTCGAACTGGTCCGTGTTGATCAAGATATTTGTTTTTTATTACTCGAAAGTGTTTTTCCGAGGGACTGTTCTGTAGAAATATTGCAAAACTTATGAAACGGTCAAAGTGTGCGGTATATCAGATTATCTGGAAGTTGGGAGAGCATGGTACTCTTGAAGATTTGCCATAACTCAGAACCAGAAGGGTTGCTGTAATTTACAAATCAAAAATAAATGTGCTTTTAGCTGTAAGATGGATTTGACTGACCGGGTGGCAGCAGCAGTGAGGTTTTCCTTTCCAAATGACCTTTCTCAAAGCCGAATGTTAAAGTTAGTTAGAATTGTAAAGTTAGAATGTAAATGTTAGTTCTTCGAGTTGGCCCACTTCATGGCTAGAGGCGGATAAACTAACAAAGATTAAAGTCTGTATAATTTAAAACAACACTATCATCAATAAGACTGAACCTATTTGGTGAAATTCTCACAAGATCCACAAAAAAAAATACGAAAATCAATTTCCTTTTTTACTCAGGATATTATTTTGGAATGCATCAACATTGTTTGGGAGTTTGTTCATTGCCGAACACAGGACTCTAGGGGTTTCTTCGATGTAGGACTGTTGGGTTTTTCCTTCTTGTATTTATGTTTTTGGGGTGAGTAACTGCTAAATAAACACAGCACCAACGTGAATCAATAATTCACATTACAACAAAATTTATTTTCAACTATCTTTCCCGGTAAACTTCGTCCCGCCCATATTAGATGTTATAATTTGAATAATTTCGAACATTCACGTTTCCCCCCGAAATCAATTGAACGCGATCTATATTCGCGATCAAAAATTGAAAATGCCACATTCATCATTTTCAATTCAGTAATATCAATTTTTCGCTGAACTACGATTAAATGAACGTTGACCTAATCTCACCCCTTAGAGGGGGTGACAATGGGTCAAAGTAGTGAACAGTGCGGTGAAAATTCAATCTCAATCGAAAAAAATCGACGAAAATGACAAACAATGCCATTTATCACCAAAGAAAGCATTGCTCGATCGCTTGAATTTGGCTGACCTTGTCAACTGAAATCCGATAGGGTTCATTGTCAAACGAACGCTATTCCTTCTCATTTGAATGCGATGAACGCATTTGGCCGAACGAAAACAAATAATTCATCCTCTCAATCTCGGCTTTCCGCATTGAAGTATGATTTCGGTCATATAAGCGGGGTATACACAGAGCAGGCGATGGGAGAGCATTCTATAATGCCCCTTGCTCATGTGTTAGTAATGCGAGGAGCGTAAGAATGAAAGAAATAAAAAAATTGTTTTTCTCTGAAAAAATACCAATGCATTTTCGGATGTCAATTGAGTGTCGGTCACTAGTTCAATTGATAGGGACAAACGTAAATCACAAATAACAGAAAGACAAGCGGCTTGAATGGATGTGTGGTTATTCAATCGAATGGATGGGATACAGTGAGAAGAGATCCATATGAGTGAAACATGCCCGTATATCAAAGTAGCCAATGATCCCGCGATATTGGTTAGAAGAGAAGTGTTGTCGACTGATGGCTGATGGTATTTGAGGGGCTTAGAATGAAAGGGGTGTAGGTGATTTAATCGATTTCTCTTCATCAACTCTCTCGTTTGGTCATAATTTAGCTGCAAATACATTCCCAGCTGTATTTGACAATGTGGAAGATAGGCCAGAGCCTCATCTATCGTATTCTATTGCAAACTTGAATTGGAACGTTTTTGCAGTTGAGTTATTAACTAAATAAAAAGTTGATGAAGAGAAATCGATCAAGTCACTTACACCCCTTGCATTCTGAGCACCTCATTTGTCGTTCGAATTCAAAAGAATGAATTGATTTTTTCCAGCACTGGTAGTGAATATTACTTTCTATTAAGAATTGTGTTTAGAAATCAAATTCCCAATAATTCCAAGATAATTTAACAACATTTAAGTGTCTTGAATGATTATTTGAGTTACGAAAATAGTGTCAATCCACCTTGAAGTGCGATGGAAATGTTTATATACAACCATTTCATGTCAAACCGATATAGTGGCTTTCGGATTTTCGTGAAAAGTGGTAGTTTGGTTCTTTATCGCAAAACATTAGACCCGTTACTTATTATCATTAGGGACCATTTCAAATTTTAGGGTGGTCCGAAAGATCATTTGTTTCAAAAATGACTTTTTTTAAACTCATAACTTATGAACTATTGCACCGATTCAGATGACCGACATATCAAATTAAAGCCAATAAGCTAGTCCCTTTTCGAAAAATTTTATGCTTGCAGAAAAGAAAAAAGGGGGAAAAGTTGATTTTTCGTACCACCATAAAACGGAAATGGCCACCCGATGAAAAAAATTAAAAACACGGGTCTAATATTAAACTACCAATTTTCATGAAAATCTGACAATCTCTATATCGGTTTGGCATGGAGTTTAATTTTGCGCTTGACCAATTCTTACCCCCACTCAGTGTAAATAAAAGATTATTTCGAATAAACACAGCACCAACGTGAATCAATAATTCACATTACAACAAAATTTATTTTCAACTATCTTGCCCGGTAAACTTCGTCCCGCCCATATTAGATGTTATAATTTGAATAATTTCGAACATTCACGTTTCCCCCCGAAATCAATTGAACGCGATCTATATTCGCGATCAAAAATTGAAAATGCCACATTCATTTCTATCAATAATTGATTGAACACTAATCGAACGCAATTGTATTCAATACTTTCCTTTTGATTTTCATGACCTTAATTTTTTAATTTTTTTTTCTAGTGATGATTTTTCAAACTTACCTTGTTTTCAGTCTTCGTTCAATATTTCTCTACGAATAGACTAGATCTATGCCTCTAGGATCCAATTTTTACGCCAGTGTAACATTTTTTATTCAAAAAGGAATAGATCATTGGCTTCAATTTGTTATGTCGATTATCTGAATCGGTCCAATAATAAATTAAGGTAAGTTAAGGTAGGGTAAATGATCTTGGTTTGTCCAATTTAGGGTGTTTTCACGCAACTATTAAATACAAATCGAGTTTTCTTCATGAAAATCACATATTCTTAAGACGAGTTTGGATTTGTTGAAAAACCCTAAGTCTCTAGATTCTAATTTAAGCTTATCGTGAGTACGTTATAGGTAAGTAATTGTAAGGCGTTGGAATTATTCAAACATTTATGGTTTTGAACGATTTTCCTCAAAGAGAAATTATGATCATTGTTTGTCCAGCTCTGATCATAGTTTGTTAAAAAAAAAATATCATGGTTTGTCCGGTTTTAGAAATCACCATTTTTGAACGAAAAATTTCGAATTTTCAAGTAGATGTTGCATTTCTCATTGCTTGAGTTTACTGTCATCATATTGATCCATTCACAATTTAGGCTTTCTTCAGAATATTGCCTTTTATTGGGCATTTTAAAAGTGTTACCCTCAACACACTCAACACAGAGAAGGATTATTTCTGCTATGCGCGAAGGGCACAATAAAACAAACTGCAGCGCGCCAAGCGGTTGCCATAGAAATCATGTAGACAAAACAACATTAGTGCATCGGGCAACTCATGATCAGAATTCAGGTCATCGAAATGCGTTGATTTCATGGTTTAGCTATGTAAATCTGATACAAATGGTGTGCAAGCATGATGTCCACAACATTTGTAAGTATTATAATACAAAAAAGGTATGAATACGTGCCTAATAATCCTCTGGTGATTGATTAAAAGTTAGGTCAAGTGAGGGGCGCATTGACACCAATATTTAGTATCTGGATTTTATAATCCTTTGAAACATGCGAATCCGTAAAAATATACTATAGAACTACCGTAAATCATGAAAAAGACAATATTATTTATATGTTTTGAAATATTCGAATACGTAATTTGACACAGCTGCGTTGAACTAAAACATTCCAAACAGTGGACAAACCATGATCATATTTTCGACTGGACAAACCAAGATTATTTACCTTACATGATTTTCGATTGTCCAGTCGAAAATATGATCTTGGTTAGTCCACTTTTTGAATGCTCTGGTTCAGCGCACCTGTGTCAAATCAGGCATTCAAATGTTTCAAAACAAATGAATTTTTTTTTCATGATTTACAGTAGTTTTATAGGATATTTTTACGGATTCACATGTTTAAAAGGGTTTATAAAATCTGGTGTTTGGGATTTATAAAATGTGGTTCCAATGCGCCTCTCATTCTCGCCACTAACTTTGAATCAATCATCAGACGATTATTCGGTACGTATTCAGACCTTTTCTGGATTATAACATACACAAATATTGTAAACAACATGTTTGCACACCATTTGTATCAAATTTATATACCGTCGATGGGGGTGAAAATGGGTCAAAAACGGTAGTTTTCGAACTTTTTGTTGAAATACATCGTAAATTAGAGTAAGACAAAACTCTGATTATGTAGAAATGTTCTCTAACGATGAACACTCGTAAGTGTTCCAGGAATTGTTGAATAATATCAATTTTTCGCTGAACTACGATTAAATGAACGTTGACCCAATCTCACCCCTTAGAGGGGGTGATAATGGGTCAAAGTAGTGAACAGTGCGGTAAAAATTCAATCTCAATCGAAAAAAATCGACGAAAATGACAAACAATACCATTTATCACCAAAGAAAGCATTGCTCGATCGCTTGAATTTGGCTGACCTTGTCAACTGAAATCCGATAGGGTTCATTGTCAAACGAACGCTATTCCTTCTCATTTGAATGCGATGAACGCATTTGGCCGAACGAAAACAAATAATTCATCCTCACAATCTCGGCTTTCCGCATTGAAGTATGATTTCGGTCATATAAGCGGGGTATACACAGAGCAGGCGATGGGAGAGCATTCTATAATGCCCCTTGCTCATGTGTTAGCATCACACTCCCACAGTAATGCGAGGAGCGTAAGAATGAAAGAAATAAAAAATTTGTTTTTCTCTGAAAAAATACCAATGCATCGTCGGATGTCAATTGAGTGTCGGTCACTAGTTCAATTGATAGGGACAAACGTAAATCACAAATAACAGAAAGACAAGCGGCTTGAATGGATGTGTGGTTGTTCAATCGAATGGATGGGATACAGTGAGAAGAGATCCGTATGAGTGAAACATGCCCGTATATCAAAGTAGCCAATGATCCCGCGATATTGGTTAGAAGAGAAGTGTTGTCGACCGATGGCTGATGGTATTTGAGGGGCTTAGAATGAAAGGGGTGTAAGTGATTTAATCGATTTCTCTTCATCAACTCTCTCGTTTGGTCATAATTTAGCTGCAAATACATTCCCAGCTGTATTTGACAATGTGGAAGATAGGCCAGAGCCTCATCTATCGTATTCTATTGCAAACTTGAATTGGAACGTTTTTGCAGTTGAGTTATTAACTAAATAAAAAGTTGATGAAGAGAAATCGATCAAGTCACTTACACCCCTTGCATTCTGAGCACCTCATTTGTCGTTCGAATTCAAAAGAATGAATTGATTTTTTCCAGCACTGGTAGTGAATATTACTTTCTATTAAGAATTGTGTTTAGAAATCAAATCCAATAATTCCAAGATAATTTAACAACATTTAAGTGTCTTGAATGATTATTTGAGTTACGAAAATAGTGTCAATCCACCTTGAAGTGCGATGGAAATGTTTATATACAGCCATTTCATGTCAAACCGATATAATGGCTTTCGGATTTCTTTATCGCAAAACATTAGACCCGTATTTTTTATCATTAGGGACCTTTTCACATTTTAGAGTGGTCCGAAAGATCATTTGTTTCAAAAATGACTTTTTTTAAACTCATAACTTTGTAACTACTGCACCGGTTCAGATGACCGACATATCAAATTAAAGCCAATAAGCTAGTCCCTTTTCGAAAAATTTTATGCTTGCAGAAAAGAAAAAAGGGGGAAAAGTTGATTTTTCGTACCACCATAAAACGGAAATGGCCACCCGATGAAAAAAATTAAAAACACGGGTCTAATATTAAACTACCAATTTTCATGAAAATCTGACAATCTCTATATCGGTTTGGCATGGAGTTTAATTTTGCGCTTGACCAATTCTTACCCCCACTCAGTGTAAATAAAAGATTATTTCGAAAATATTGAAATTCGAATGGAAACAAATTTTTGATATTCAAAATCAGTAATGACTCATCTGGCAAGACTTTATAGAATCATTCTATCCAATATTTACAATTTTAGTAGTTCTGTATAATGCTGGGCATGAGATTTTTTCTGAGATGTTATTTGATGGCTATTTACATATCAAACGTTGATGAATTATTAAATAATAACTATTTATTATAACTATTTATGCTATTGGAAGTTTCGGAAATATGTCTCCTATTATACGGCTCACAGCTTTAAAAAATATTCGCAATAATTGTCAAGATATAACTGGTAGAATCTTCCTCCATTTTTGACCCAATTTCACCCCTATAACCCATTTTCATCCTCATCGACGGTATTTAAATCATGTAATTAATGCTTCCCGATGATCTAAATTCCGATCATGATTATATCCGATTCACTGATATTGGTTTGTCCACATGATTACTATGGCAACCGCTTTAGTTTTGTTTTGTTGTCCTTCGGGCATAGTAAAAATAAAGTTTTTCTGTGTTGAGTGCTGTTCACCTTTAAAATGCCCAATAAAAAAAATTCTGAAGAAAGCCTAAATTATGAATGGATCGATATGATGACAGTAAATTCAAGCAATGAGAAATGCAATATCTATTTGAAAGTTCGTATTTTTTCATTCAAAAGAGGTAATTTTCAAAACCGAACAAATCATGATCAGAAGTGGGCAAACCATGATCATAATTTATCTTTGAAGAAAATCGTTTAAAAAACGTGAAAAATTGAACAATTTGAACTCCTTATGGGATTATTTGTAACTGGAGACTTGGGGCTTTCCGACAAACTCTAAGTCGTCTTGATTACATGTGAAAGGCATTTTTGGAAAAAAGCGGAAAAATTATTTTTCGGAAAGTCAGTTAACTTTGGAAAATCATTATATAAAAACGACAAAAATCACATCTCTGAATTTTGGATTTATTATGTAAAAAACCTCAGCTTTCAGGAATAAAATATGAAAATATATGGTTGTATTTGCATAAAGTATAACCAATAATTACGAAAACAAAATTCAAAATTTTTGCAAGTATAATATTTTTCTAACAAAGCTAATTGGCTTCAATTTGTTATGTCTATTATCTGAATCGGTCAAATAATTCAAAAGTTATGAATTTTAGAAAAAACTCATTTTCAAAAAAAGGAAAAAAAATATTTTTCGTGCTACCCTAAAGTGGAAATGCATCCTAATGAAAGAATAAAAAAATAAGGAACTAATATTTTGCGATAAACAATAAAAAAAAAAGATGGGCAGACAATGTTGAAAGCAACGAAAGTGTTTGAAATTGCTCGAACAATACTGAAGAGATTCATGTAAATCGATCAGCTGTCCTAGACAAAAATCTGTCACTATTCATGTAAAAAGTACTTCCAGTGTTTGTTCTTCTACCCCGTCCCTGTCCACCGTGCACACACACACACACCCCACTCGCGTATCGGCCCAAAGAAAGAGTTTTTCAGCGCACGGTTCCGGTTGGACGGCCGGATCCGATCTACCCGGCCATTCAGCTTCACCCCACGCCCCTCACGCTCCAGGATGCTCGGTCGAAGTAGAACAGTGTATCAGTGTAGTGTGCCAGCTTTCACCGGGCACTTTCTCCCCTCGGGGCCCAACGACACCTTCCAAATGAGTATGTTATAATAGCACACACGATAATGATTCTGCGATGGGACACGCGGCTCATTTTCTTCGCCGGTTCTCGAGATACGACGACCGGCCCCGAAAGGAGGTTGGGGTGGGGAACGCAACAGAAACAACAGCAGCAGCAGCATCAGCGGCGAAGAGAGTGTTAGCATATACGTACACGCAGGATATTAAAACGAAAGTGTCATAAAAGGCGACCGTAATATAAAACAGCGATTTTAAAAGTTTGATATTATATTACTTGCGGAGATAGAAACAATACGCCTCGGTCGGTTTTTCCGCCTTTTCGGAAAGCGCGCGCGTCCCGGGTGCGATGCGAGCCATGGTCCAGAGGAGCAGCGGCAGAAGAAGTTGGGGGATGAGGTGGGTATTTGTATTGCCAAGGACTTATCATCGCGTTGTCATCGTTTCGTTTTGTTGCTGAAATGAACCGAGCGCATAAATTTTAAATAGTCTTCTCAGTGTGTGAGATTGGGTTGGCAAGTAGGTAACTCTATACGAGATAGGAACCGAGTGATTCTACTGCGGTGGGGGGAGGGGGAATGGGGAGATTGCAGTACTAAGCCCGATGGTGAATGGTAAATTTACACGTCCTTGGGTATCTAATTCGGGCACTGGAGGAATTGACTTTCATTTCGAAGTGGAAATTAACTGCGGATTATTTTCTTCACTACGTTGCAGTTTTCATTCGTAAACGAAAGGATAGATTAGCACGTGTCATTTTCAGCACGAGTTACGACCAGACGATGAAAGATAATAGCATTTAATTGAAAATGAGTACTATGAGACCATTGAAAACATAAAATTTTATTTTTCTGCGAAGAACTTGTATCACCAACATGCATAATTTTCTCAAATAACTCTGTCATTCGACGATATGCGTAGATCTTCGTATATCGCCATCAAATCTGATTCTCTGCTAAGAGATTCCGAGATTCCGGATATATGTATTTTTTCTGGGAGAAATTTGCTTTCTGACTTTTAAGGGACCGATTCAGATGATCAACACATCGAATTGAAGACAATTAGCCAGATTTCATTGCAAAAATATCAAACTTGCAAGAGATTTGGATTTGCTTTCGTAATTTTTGATTGTATTTGTTTTTTTTTATAGTTTATATGGTTTAGAGACAAAGGGCGACAAAGGGTCCCGAGATTTTCAATGAAAACTGTCGTTTTTTTGGGCAAAGCTGTATTTATTCCTCATCATAGTTTCCTTCGAGAGCAATACACTTGGTATAGCGAGTTTCTAACATTTCGATTCCTTTCTGTAGTACGAAACGTCTTCGAAATATGCCTCAATGCCACTCTGCAGACTGCCTATTGGATTCAGGAATTTGGTAATGGAACCACGTTTCATCCTTTGTCACAAAACGTCGAAAGAAGTCCACTCGATTACGCTTCAACAACGCCAAATCGGCTGTTGAGTCATCAACGCACCGCTGTTTTTGGTCGACGGTCAGCAATCGCGGCACCCATCGCGCGGATAGCCTTTTCATGTCCAAAATGTTGTGCAAAATATATTCCACTTGTTCTTTTGGCTTTCCAGAGTGAGGTGTAACTGCGGTGCACCCATTTTAAATTCATTAAACCACCGATAAACTGTTGTTCTCGAAGGAGCAGAAGTGGAATAACATTTCGTCAACCACTACATTGATTGTTCAGGAGTTTGTTTTCACCAAAAAACAATGTTTGATCAAAATACGATATTGCTATTTTTTTTATTTTCTATGCTAATTCTCAGGTCATGTGTCACTGCACTAAAACAACTGTGGTTTGTGAACAAATAAACGAAATATTATGAAACTTCATCCATAAGCTAGTGCAGCAATTCCAAATGAAATCGTCCTAAAAATGAAGATTTTAAAAACTTGTATTTTTGATTCCAATGAAAGTGTGTATTCCGTTTGGGTTGGAGGAAATATAAGTTTTTCACAGCAATTGGGAATTTTTTGACTCAAACGTAACTTTTGAAAAGGGCGTATCAATTTTAGTAAGAGAAATCTTTGATAATTTATATCTCAAAAAATATGAGTCGTACCGAAATAGTGTCTTAGAAAGAGTTATAGAGTATTGATGGTTGAGTATGAAAAAAAATGTACAATGAGGAAAAAAAAGTACTCTTTTTTTATTTACAAAATAAAAATTCAATTTGCAATATCCAAAATACATATCTTTTAATTTTTTTAAATTTTTTTCATACAAAATAGAAGTCATGTAGAAAATTCAAAAAATGGGCCCAAAATGGTAAGACTGTTTTTGACGAACTTTGTGGACAATCGAATTTTTAGGAATTTTCGAAACTTCGAGTTTTTGTATGTTAGCAGTCATTTTTAATCACACATTATGAATCTTGATGTTTTTTAAAACAAAAAAGGTTATTAACAATCACCTTCTAAATGCAACCATTCTCGAGATATTTAAAAATATATTTCTAATTTATTGTTTTTTTTATAGTAAATAATCCCTTTTAATATGTTTGTCGTGTTATACCGTCATGTTCATTAAATTTTATGAATTTGCTTATAATTTCCAACAACTTTTCCGAATACATAATTATGGTTAATTTTTTGACTCAAGTGTAACTTTTGAAAAGGTAGTATCGATTTTATCAAGAGAAATCTCTGATAATTTATATCTCAAAAAATATGAGTCATACCGAGATAGTGTGTTAGAAAGAGTTATAGAGTATTATTGGCCTAATTTACACTGAGAAGAAAAATTAGTAATCTTTTTTTTATTCACAAAATTAAATTTTAATTTGCGAAATCAAAAAATATGTATTTTTTAAATTTTTTTAAATTTTTTCATATAAAATAGAAGTTATGTACAAAATTTTAAAAATGGGCCAAAATGGTAAAACTATTTTTGACGAAATTTGTGGAACATCGAATTTTTAGGAATTTTCGAAATTTCGAATTTTTGTATGTTAGCAATAATTTTTAGCCACAAATTATGAATCCTGATGTGATTTAACATTTTTTACGCCCCATCACCCAGATATGGGTGACACTTTCCTCGTTCAAATTGAATAGGATTTCCAAAAGGAATTTGACAGAATAGGCGCTTAAATGTAACTATAGGATTTGTAGAAAAATAATAAAATCATAACCATATTGATATAATGTTTATACTATACTTTTTATCAATTTATAGTACGGATGGTTTGCACTGGAGTTTTTTGCGAAACCCGTATAATATGACTTTGGCATGTGCTATTGTATTCAATTCGTCTTCAAATAGAATAAAATTTGACAAGATTATGTAAAAGTTCTCTACAAACTAAGTTTGATTTACAATTAATAATTCATCCGCAAGTTGAGCCTCGCGAGAAACTCAAAAACGTGTTAAAACAAAAAAGGTTATTATCAATCTCCTTTTAAATGTAGCCATTCTCGAGATATTTAAAAAAATATTTGTAATTTATTGTCTTTTTAATAGTAAATAGGCCCTTTAAATATGTTTGTCGTGTTATATCATCATGTTCATGAGATTTTATGAAAATGGGCCCATCTTGGGCCCATTTTAATAAAATATACGTATACATATTTTTTGATATCGCAAACTAAAATTTTATTTTGTAAATAAAAAAGAGTACTAATTTTTCTTCTCAGTGTATATTTTTTTTCAAATTAAGCCAACAATACTCTATAACTCTTTCTAACACACTATTTCGGTACGACTCATATTTTTTGAGATATAAACTATCAAAGATTTCTCTTACTCAAATCGATACGCCCTTTTCAAAAGTTACGCTTGAGTCAAAACATTCCCAATTGCTGTGGATAACTCATATTTCCTCTAACCCAAACGGAATACACACTTTCATTCGAATCAAAAATACTCATGTTTTGTCATTTGTCGATTTCATTTGGAATTGCTCTCGAAATGAATCTTGTTTATTTTCAGTGGCGTCATTGTGGGAAAATCCCAGTCATTTTCAGCACGTGTGTTAAATATGTCTTTTCAGCACGTGTATTAAATATGTATACAGCAAAATAGTGTTAACGAGCAATATTTTGTTCAATAATAGAACTCAATATTCAGTTTTAATAATTTCTAATCTCTCATTCATCATTGTTGTTCTATTCATGACTATGAGCCTTATACCCTTCACGGCGAAAACGAAATTAACGGCACGTCACTGAACTTCGTTTTATGAGTTAGTGAAGCGTCAAATACACTCTGTCCAACTTCTATAAGACCACCCTGATTCTATTTCGTTACAACACAAACAGTTTGAATTTAAACAAGATACATTCATACATTGTGGAATGTGGAGACCAATTCAAAATTCATATGGATTATCAATGAAAAATTCAAAACGATCAGCTGATTTACATGTCAATAATTGGCAACCTTGCCATTTCGGCTAATAATCTGAAAAATTCGTGTTGGAATACTATTTACCAAATACCAAAAAATTTCGTGATATTTTTCTATGTTTCCGAAATTGCAACCTTGAGTACGTGCATTTTCGCCGGGAAAATGTAGTCGATATTGGGCTTACGAATCATGGTTCTGCTTGACATATTTGTTTATTAGTACGGTAGAAAATGACTACAGATTGGTAGAATTTACCAAAAAATTAGTGTTATCTACCAATTATTTCTCTCAGTGTAGTTGTTCTAACACGAGACGAGTCTGTCTTCCCACCGAAGTGTGGGAAAAAAGCAGGACGAATACAATCGACTCGCAGAGTAATTCGTAAACACGTCCAGTGGTGGTAAGAGCTTAGAACTAGCTATCATTTTTAAATATCCGATAATTAAGAGCTGAGATGTAAGATGAGAGATGTGAAATTTTGGAAAAGATATGAAAAACAACAAACTAAACCAGAACTGAGCGGTTTCGAAAATAAAAAAAAACTGGAGAACACGACTCGCAAGCAGAGTGATGTTTTATCCTAAGCTTTATAGTTATGCACCAGGTTTAAAAAAGATGTTTTTGAACTTTTATCTGTAACTTCGATTTAGAAGTCGTGAAAAGTGGGTGCGTCTCTAGGATACAACTCTTGTATTCAGTCATTTTATATCGAATAACTTGACATGCCCAATTTCAATGTGTGGATGATTGTACCATCAAAATCATTTAATTTTATTTTAGATTTTAGATTACTGTCGAACCATTTCCCACGTTCATTCCGTGGGTCTCCATTCCGAACAATCGTGAGTTTAGCGGTAATCTGAAGAAAACCCCATCCGTAAATACCACAAACCGGGCAACTGTTTTAATTCTCCGCTGGGGCTTTTATGGACCTATTCCAAGCTAAACTATTTTGCCAAATGTTGGTTCTTGGGAGATCTGGGTTAACACAACCGATTAATAATTATTTTCATCAAAGCAACAGTATCTCCCACATCCCATCGATACCCATATGGGGGCGAGCCTTCCAAAACCCACATGCGTCGAATGGATTCCGTAAAATTCTTTCAATAACGAAAAGCTAATTTCTTTGCCAGCCGTCAGTCGGATCCGTATCCTTGCATCCTCCAAGTCAGCAGTATTTCCGTCAGCGGTTTCCTCATCTCTGGGAGCATCTCCAATCATTGTAATTATTATAATCAGAAACACACAGTTTTCCACTCGCCCCGGCATCATCTGCGTGTGCACACATATCCTTCAGCTGCTGCTGCTCCTCTTTTTCGCACTTCCACCCCCAATTTTGTAATAAATTCGGAATGAGTTCAGAACCATCGACTCGCACCGAGTTTGATCTTTGGATATACAAACCCCCCCAAAGAGGAAGAGGGGTACGGTGTGGCCAAAACCCGCAGCTCAATCGGCCTAGAAATTTATCTACGAATATTTAAATTACATCACCCGTCCAACCAGATTAGCCGAGAGAAGGAAAAACTCCATCCACTAACGCACTCACACACACATATACACATACTCATGCGAAAAACAACTGTGCTGCGAAGAGTAGCATAATTTTCCAGTTTCTTTTTGGAAAAGGAGGAGGATGAGGAGGCTCGTAGCGCTATTCCCCGTTTTGTGGATGCCCGCCTTTTTCTGAGGAGGTTGGCAAATAAAGGTTTCACTGGCTCATCCGATCCGACAGCTCAACCGATAAAGTATAGATTGAAAAAGCTTTTCATCCCCAAAAAATTATAAAATTTTAATTTCACCACTCGGACCGGGCCCCCCATCGAACGCTTCTAATCCTTTGCGGGGGTGGGGATGGCTGTGTGTTCGGTCGTTGGATAGTTTGGGTAATTTTTAGTGGTTGGAGGAGTAGATTTTCTATTTCTGTCTTAACCTATTTTGCGTATGTATAATCAAAACGATATGCTGAAAAGGGGATAACTTTCGAATCGTGTGAAGCAGCCGAGAATAATTATTTCGAGCTTCCTGTCAGCGGTGTTATTTGTGTACTTAGGGCATATTTTGAATAGGGAAAATGACAGGATTGAGGATCATCTTGATGTTGCTATCAATTTCGTACTCGTTTGATTCAATCAGTAAACTAAAATTGTAAAAAAAAAGTCAACGAACGCTTGGAACGTTTTGTTACAATTTTGTTACACCCAATATCATCTTCAAGATCATTCCTAGATCATCCTTCCATTGATTCCGACAACTGATAAATGCCTATTATCGGCAGATCGAGAATAATCCATAGTAGGGGAGAGGGGGGTAGTTTCGGAAAACGCTTGTAAAAATTAAGTGGTACAATTTTTAACCAAATTAAAAATATAAGTAAGTTAACAGCCCTTCCACCAACAGCCGTCATATGGTTTGACATCTCCTGGTCGTCTATTACTAACGAGAACAACATAGTGCCCTTTTTCATACACGTTTCGAAACTTTTGAGCTGTAAGTTGTAAGTATTTCCTTAATTCCTTTGTGAACGATTTAGAAATTTAAGTACACCACCTCAGTCAGTAACTAAAATGAAATGAAAAAAACGTGCATACAACGGGGAATTAAAGGTCTATTTATTAGATAAAATTATGATTTGTCTTCGGATGGTGGTGAGGCACATTCGGACATCGTTCACGGGTCACATTCGAACACTGTTTAATACCTTATAAAATTTGTGTCTGATTGTTGTTTACTAACAAACATCAATTTAGTCTGATTTTCAGACCTAATGATGGTTCGAAACTACAAAAAGAAAACCGATTGAACCAGCATCAACGAAGATAAGATGTAAAGGGCTATCGAACTAGTTTCGAATAGAACGTTTTCATGTTTCTAGCTCACAATTGGTCCAACTGGGTCCATTGTCTTTGCTAATTTCCCAACTAACGGTTGCATAACGGGTAAAAACTGTTTCTCAATGTTCTGGAACATTTGAAAAAGGTAGCAAAAAACAGCGTAAAAGAATCAATTTCAAAAAATCAAAAATCAATCAAAAAGTCATTGCACTTTGGAAACAATTAAATATTGCCAAGAAAATTGCACAATTCATGTATCTTTTCCACCTTATGTCACAAATTGCTTACAACCGCTGGATGTTTCAGTTATGGGCCCTTTCAAGTGAAAGCTCTCAGTTTCCCAGAACGATTGGCTACTCAATCATCCTGGGAAAACTATTTCTATACACGACCTTTCAGGTATAGTTGCATCGGCTTATAATGTTTCTTTCAATCTGAGTAATATTCTAGCTGGATTCAAAATGGCAGGTTGATATCCATTCTGAAGAAAGTTTTTTTCGTACAAGGATTTTGAATGTTCAAATGATTTCACCTACTGGAGCGAAGGTAGCAACCGACTCGTCGGGTAATACAACAATGCTGCAAAACATTGTGTCTACAGCACAAATAGATTTTACTTTGGCAACTTTGTCCCCGGAAAATGTTGAACCTTTACCAAAAACTTCTCCGCGGAAAACCACCACTCGAAAACGGAAGAAAGCAAAATCACGATTTAAAAAAAAGAGCATAAAATTTTAATCTTTTTTTCGTTGTCCGAAAATGTCCCAGGACTGTCCGAAACTGCTCCACACATGGGGCACATTCGGACAAAAAGGCAATTTTCAAAAATTCGAATAAACCATTCGTAATCGCATCAACGCACACCTCTAACACGCGCATATGATACATTGATGTCCAAATAACAACCAGGATGAATTCAGGATTTTTTTTAAGTTGAAGAAAATATTAAAAATCAAGGAAAAAAAAGTGTCCGAATGTGCCCCCCTCTCCCCTACGCATCTAATTACATTGTGAGCTAACGCCGAACTGAAGAAAAAAGATTGCTCGTTGCGTTGTGAGGGAAAACGAGTGACTAGTAAACTCGAAAAAACATACCCATTTTAATCGTCAAATCGAAAAAAAATATACACTGTATAGTAAAACCTGTTTTTTGCGGTTTTTTTTTGTTTGAATTTTTTTTGTGCGATTTTCTGTTCTTGTGGGGTTTTTTTGTCCACTTTTTTTTTCGTGCGGTGTATGAAAAGAAGCATATTTTTCGATGGTTTATATGCATTTCAGTGCGAAAAAAGCATATTTGCGTCTCAATTATCCACTTCTGAAATCATTCCCTTCCTTTCATCAAATGCTCTAAGTTTTTCTAAGTTTTTGCATGACATGATTTCTAACAGCAACACGTTTCGACATGCAACTCTAAGCACAAAACAGCCACGTGCAACCGAAAAGGCAAAGTGTTCCATTGCAAAGCAGGGAAACAAAAGTGTAGTAGTGTAGAGACACGAATTTCGGACGTTTTTTCAAGCTCCATAAAAATAAAACAAAGAATATTTTTAATATCCATTATATCATTATTTGTTCATCTTTTTTTTAACAACAAAACAAAAATTGAACGAAGAAAACATATTCATAACTAGAATAGTTAAGAGCAGACGAAGTGAGAGGGTTAAAAAAATTGTGCCATGGCGTACACGATTCCAGTCCTTCTGGTTATATGAATCAAAAAAATCGAACAGATTCTGAATCAGTAAAGATGCCGCTATCGCATGCACATCGGACAAGTCAAAAACATTTTTTTTGACAAAATGGCGGCCGTATGAAAAACAAAAACGTTTTTTTATAACGTTTCCGATTTTTTTAAAAAAGTAAAATTTAAAAAATATTATTTTTTAGAGGGTCATGTGATAGAGAGACACCCGCAGATCATATACATATAAATTCGACTTGAAGCGATACAGTAGAACTTGAGGTATCGTGTAAAAATTTCACGTCTATTGGTATGGCAACAGAAAATATGTCGCAATAACGATTTTTAGTAATATGCGCTTGGAAACTATTAATGAATCGTTACATTTCTCGTAGAGTTACCCCCTACCTTGAAATCAAAGACGAAGATCTATGTCAAAAATTGCGATGTTTTACAGAAATATGAAATGACCCCTTAAAAGCTGGAAGACGGAGAGGCGCTAGCGTCATTCCCACTGTGATATGGTGTAAGCGTTATTTTCTCTATGATGTGACGAAGTTTCATTGTGATGCGATGTGATTTTTAATCTGATCTAATAGCATAGAATGAATGAGATTGGACAGCACATTTCACAACATCTTTCGTAATGGACGTTTAGCATAATGAGAGTCACATGTCTACTTTCTTGTAAGAAACTACTTTTCCGGAAAGCTCGTCATGTCCAATACTTTAATCAAAAACAGTTCGTACCCATGCAGTGCAACATTTATAAAAGCATTGTAGTTTTAGAACTACAAATGACCCCTTCCATGAGGTTATGCACCAATGAACCAAATTTCAAATCGAGTTTTAGGAAAAAATTGAATACGTAATTTGAGTAAGCACTAGTTATATCATAAATTCCTTGAAACGAATTTGATTTTTATTCGCCAACCTTCGAGAGGGGCGAAATATTTAAGGTTTTCAGTATTTTCATGTTTCTTGAGATATCTCTGCACTTGCTTAACCAAAATTCTATGTCTATATACCATTGAATGGATAATTAAATACTTGTTTGAAGAGCCGTGGGTAGATCTAGATTTCATTTGTAATTTATGATTAACAAGCATTTGAGAAACAGGTATTTTGAAGCGTTGTCGTGTCACAGAAATAGAGCATTTTTTTAATTTATCAGCTGAACCTAAGTTCAAACGTTTTTATACTTGGGTTTCTCTGAGCAAACAAAGAGAGTCAACACCCCACAAAATTTGGTTAAGATCGGTCCACAATAGAGGAGTATCATTTGTCTCAAGAAGCTGTTGTAACGTCACGTAAAGTATACGATCCATTCCAGCTTGACGTGGTAATATTTTGGCTCAATACAAACATTTTTTGGCGTTTTTATGTAAGAAACAGACAAAATTAAACGATGTTTTAGTGAAAGCGACGCGTGTGGAGTTAGACAAAGAGAGTACACATCCAATTGAACACGCAGATGTCAACGGCTAACGATCAAAGTCAACGTCCAAGTCAAAGTCAAAGTCATCTTCAACACGCCAACATAAAGGCCCTTGCACAGGTACGCGGACATGCACACAGATACATACAAAGAGGTTATAAAAAATTTCTGATAGCAATATAAAATGCGTTCTCCTTGTAGTGAGCGCCACTCGATGAACCAGGATTCTGCTAGCCATTGATGGCAAGCGCCAGAGTTAATGTGTTAAACAATCACGATGTAAAAATTGGAGCTCGGTTTGTCCACCCCGAATTTTCCCAAACAACCGTGTATTACATGTAACAGGTAGATTCAATTTATATAGTTCATTTTGATGAACATACCATAAGCAATTACAATGGCCAATCGCAATGTTTCACAATCCAACAGAACATTGAGCTCATTTTGCATACAGGTCAAAAATATTTCTTCTCTGTTTTTGAAGCAATGAAAACGCTGAATTGCGCTAAAACGCTAGAATGAAGAGGGCCAGAAAAATGTCACCATGTTATCAAATTGTCACCTTTTATTTGACACTACTGAAAATTCGGTAGGAAGTACCGTTCCTGAGATACATCCGGTTCCGGATCACCGGTCGTGTAAGGGCCACATTCCCCTTTAGGATTAACCTTTAGAAGGGGAAGGGGAGATCTCAGAGGAAAGTGAGATGTATTCAGAGTAATAAAAAACATAAAAAATAGTATATAGCTTGCTACAATAGTTTGTAGCAAGCTATATACTATTTAGCTATATACTATTAGTTTATTTGTATGCTTTGAAACGGAACTGAAAATGCAACATTAATGTTCAAAAGCCGGAAACCGCAAAAATACAGCTAATTGAACTGTAAAATATTCTTCAACTGAAGATTCTTGTAGGAAATTTTCTCTTTTTTAATTTAATATCGTTTAATATTTGAAAATCGTGTGATTTACGCATGAAAACGAGAAAAAACGTGTTTTTAGTGAGTCAAAACGTTGTCACGTCACGCTGGAATGGGTCAAATCATGTACTTCGCTGTATAAAAATCCAGTCAGATATTTAAATTCAAAGAATCAAACACAGCTGAAAGGAATAATCTATCCTAGATTGAAGTATATTGCTGTTCTCATATATTGCACATAAAAATAGTAACTTAACACCTCAAAAGCATCAGTTTAATTATTGGTTACAAGTATTTTCCGATATCGTCTTTTATCTTCAGACATCAAGGCATACTTCTGGACGACGTTTACTTCCCTCGCCTGCTTAATTCCACTTTCGGTTAATTGAAGCTGAGTTTTATTGAAGGGTAAATGTCAGATTTGGCGAACAGCTGCGATTGTGTCACATTTACCAGTAAGATAGCTACCCGATGAATATATTGTATATATTCACCCGAAATCCAATCATCCGATTGTAACAAATACCCGAATGTGACAGATACTCGAATGGACATTAACCCGAATGAAACATTTACCCGAATGCCACATTTACATGATTATGCATTATTTACAGCTATATTCAATAGGAAGTTATTTTTATATTTAACTCTGATAAACCTATTTTAATATCACATTTATACATTCATTGGCATCCAAAAAACTCTTATATTTCGTGGGTAGAACAATAGAGAGTGAATATGGCGTTGCGTATTATATTTTTTAATGTTATGAAAATTATATATTGTTGAATATTTTTTATTAATTAAATTATTAATTTTGTATAAATAATCAGCTCACAAATTTGATTTTAAACATTATCCAGATCACGTAGCCCATACACGTAGAAGAAAGCTGTCAATTTCAAGTAGTCGCCATAAAATTCATAGAATGAGATATTAAACTTTGATAAAAAACAAAAAAATGGGACAGATAGAACGTTGAACTTTTTCCTCTTTTTTCCAAAAATGAATTTTTTAAAAACTCATAACTTTTGAACTTGACTCAAAAGCGTATGTTATTTGGAAAATCTTCAGCTTTTCAGAAAAAATATTAAAAAATATAGCGCCCTTGGTCCCGAGACTATGAAAACAATAAAAAACGAATACAATCAATAATAACGAGAACAAAATTCGAGTTTTCCGCAGGTGTAGTACTTTTTCAAAAAAAACCCGGTGATTGGCTTCAATTTGATATGTCGATCATATGACTTGGTCTAGTAGTTCAAAAGTTATGAATTTTTGAAAAAGTCATTTTTGGAAAAAGGAGGAATTGTTGATTTTTCGAACAACCCTAAAATGGAAATGGTCACCCTACTGAAAAAATAAAAAAATCGCGTCTAATGTTTTGCAATAAAGAACAAAACTACCACTTTTCATGAAAATCTGGGAACCACTATATCGGTTTGGCATGGAATGGCTCTAAATAAATAAAAAAATAAATAAAATTGAAAAAGACCATAAATTAGAAATGTTTTTTTTTCAAATATCTCGAGAATGGCTGTATTTAGAAGGAGATTGATACAGAGCATTTTTTATTTTAAATTCGATGTTTCGAAAGTACAAAAAAAAATTGATGTTCCACAAAGTACGTCAAAAATAGTTTTCCCATCCTGTACCCTTTTTTTTATTCTACGTGACTTCTATTTTCTATGAAAACATATATATATTTTAGATAGTGCAAACTAAGTTTTTCTTGTAAATAAAAAAAGTACTATTTTTTTCTTAGTGTATATTTTTTTCATTTTTGGACATAAATACTCTATAACTCTTTCTAAGACACTATTTCGGTGGGACTAGGGTAAATGATCTTGGTTTGTCCGATTTGGGGTGTTTTTACGCAACTAGTAAATGCAAATCGATTTTTCTTCATGAAAATCACATATAATCGATACAAGTTTGGGTTTGTTGAAAAGCCCCAAATCTCTAGTTGCTAATACTACCATAAGGTGATGAAATTATTCAAATTTTCATGTTTTTTAACGATTTTCTTCAAAGAGGAATTATGATCATGGTTTGTCCAATAAAATGATCATGGTTTGTCCGTCTTTAGAAATCACCATTTTTGAATGAAAACATTCGAATTCCTAAGTAGATGTTGCATTTATCATTGCTTGAGTTTACTGTCATCATATTTACCCATTCATAATTTAGGCTTTCTTCAGAATATTGCCTTCTCTTGGGGATTTCAAAAGTGTTCACCTCAACACACTCAACATAGAGAAACTTTATTTCTGGACACAATCTTTATTTGAAGGACACAACAAACTGCAGCGCGCCAAGCGGTTGTCATAGAAACCATGTGGACAAAACAACATTATCAAATTGGACAACTCATGATCAGAATTGAGTTCATCAAAATGCGTTAATTGAAGGATTTAGCTATGTAAATCTGATACCAATGGTGTGCAAGAATGATGTTTACAATATTTGTAAGTATTATAATCCAGAAAAGGTCTGAATACGTGCGCAATAATCATCTGGTGATCGATTAAAAGTTAGCTCAAATGAGGGGCGCATTGACACCAATAGAAGGTGTATTTTATAATCCTTTAAAACATGTGATTCCGTAAAACTATACTATAAAGTTACTGTAAATCATGAAAAAGACAATTTTATTTATATGTTTTGAAACATTCGAATACCTGATTTGACAAAGGTGTGCTGAATTAGAGCATTCAGAAAAGTGGACAAACCGTGATCCTGATCTTCTGCTTCATCTCTACCCGTTCCTCAGAAACGCCGATGTCAACGTTTAATGATGTTTCCTTCGTTGTGTCCCTGTTTCATATCCCTCCTATTCGATCGATAAACTATTACTTAGTCGCGGCAATACATACACACACTCTTTACAGACACACGGGCCAAAGGTTGTGCAGTCCACTGATCATTCAACAAGAGCCAAAGGTTGTACAGCTCATGACAACTCTACACGAACTGATGATTGCGCCGGCTAGTGACCATTCCATCCTGGATTCCTCGAGTCGAGAAAGACGCACCACGCTAGATATGGGGTACAGAATAGGGGGGCGTTACTGATTAATGGTCAGCTGCATCCCAATAGGAAGTATCCCGTGTCGGGCACACGTACAGAGCATTGGAGACAGCAACATCCCAATTACGAAAACACTTGTAATACTAACCTCGAGCCAACCGCGAGTAATCGGTTACATATTACTAACATAGATAATAAGAAAAATTGTCAAAGTATTGAACTCCCGGCCCCGTGAGGCTAACGCCATATGAGCCTTTATAAAAATATATATTTTGGAAAAAAAAAGACTTCCCTTACTAAAATTGATACGCCCTTTCCAAAAGTTACACTTGAGTCAATAAATTCCCAAATGCTGTGGAAAACTCATATTTCCTCCAACCCAAACGGAATACACACATTCATTCGAAACAAAAAGAGTCGGGGAAGAGAAATATGGACACTAACTGGTTGATTATATTTTGAAATGCAAGTCTATGTACTCAATAAGTTTTGTAGGCCTTCAAATAGGCCTTAAAATGATTGAACAAAAAGACCACCTCCTAGGGCCTTGTAATTTTTCTCATTTTTGTATGTCTTAAATAGCTTCCGGCATCCGGAATGAAAAAATCGCCAGACTCTCCCAGTCATCTGAGTTGGTTTATGGAATGTTAGTCCGTTTTTTTTTCGCCAGTTCAAACCAAATTTTCTCACTTCCTTCATGGACTTCCCATAGAATCTCAATCTCGCACTAGCTCTTGTTCCCACTGCTGACTGAAAACTGTCAGAAGTGGTCCTAGCTGTGTGATGACATTGATATTTAAAAAAATATTTTTGATGCCAAATGTCTTCAAATTGCATGAATCGTCGAGATCTACTGTCAAACTGAATCAATAAAAACATTGCACTTAGCGCGTTTAAATAATGCCTGACATTTTACAATTATTCAGTTATTTATCTCAGGAAAAACACAATGTTATTCATTGTGACAGATGCATAGAAATATTTTCTATCAATTGATGAGAACGTCTTTGCGATCTTTTATGAAATGCTCGAGTTATAAGTATTCGAAATCGATCAATTTTCCCTACATGTTTAGTGTTTAGGTTTTCATTTTACCCCCTATGTTAGACGTAGTCCTACGTCAAAAAATTGGACGTTAGCAACTCTGGGAAATGTTTCGCTGACGTTCGAGTTTTATGAAAATTATTTACTTTTTTTTTAAATCATGTACCGTTCTGAATCATATTTCGGAATCTTAAGGCATATAATGCAGAAAACAGATCTAAACTTTATGCACAGTCATTATTTGGTTGATATTTTAAATAAATTAATAAGCTTCCTACTTTGGTACTTATTTGATTGAAAACATAAAAAAAAACCATTGAATGAAATGCTTTTCAAATCGAGCGAACGAGAATCAAACTTCGGACACTAGTTATAAAAAAATCAAATTTCGGACAGATTGAATTCAAATTTCAAAAAAAAAAATTTTGTAATTTTTCGGACGAAAATTACATTCCACTTGATTATATTTTTCAACTGTGAAACACATATACATATACACTACCATGAAAACATTTTATGAGGAAAAACTTTGTTGTAGACGGAGAAAGTCCTAACATTTCCAAGAGTTGCCCCCCATACTATTTTTTGTTATACCATAAGAAATGATTATTTGGTTGAGCCACCAGGCTATCTGACAAAAGGTTATTTTAGGACACCCTGAAGCATACAATAACAAAGCTAGAAGGGTTCCAAAAACGCGTTTCTACTCGATTTTGGAAGGGTAAAAATAATTGAGCTCTTCAAGCAAAATCAACAAAAAAATAAAAATAGTTATCTCGATTTTTCATTCGGAACTTGCTAGGAAATGTTGATTTGCACGATAATATACCCTTCATTTACTGGTGTCATAAACGTTAAAATTTAAGTTTTTTTTGAAACACTAAAAATCACCGACATTCAAAGTTTTTTGAAAAAATGATGCCAAATGTCTCAAATTGCATTACACAGTTATCTCGATTTTTTTTTGTCAAAAAAAATGTTTTTTTGGCACTTAGTCGTTTTTCCGCCTGAAAAATAGATTTTAGACAAAGTTTTTTTTTGGATACCTGTAAATCTCCACTCTCCCTTAAGTCCGATTGAGCTTTAATTTGGCATAGGGTGTTTTTTCGAGATGGTGAACATTTTGTATAGAGTGAGTTTTTGAAATTTTAGGGTCGATTTTTTCCCATACATTCATTGGCACCCTGATGTACAAGACCTGAAAACTGAGACCTGAGAATGTCGTGCCCCAACCTCTTACAATTTTTTGTACCTTTCAAATATATGTTGAAACACCCAAATTTTTTCAGAGTTCAATTCATACGTTTTTCCAAATAAGAAAAAAACGAAGAGAAACGCCTTTTTTGAAACCATCTTCGGAATAAACCACTGGGGTTGTCATAATTGCTTTTATGAAACGGTAGCTTCCGCAAAGGAAATCCAAAGTTTCATAAGTTAACACAACTATTTGCTCAGTTCAACTTCGCCCAGCAAAATAAAACCACTCACAAAGCAGCAAACAATTGCTAGCAATCCGCAATTTGCCAAAGCCGGAAGAAGGTGTATCGATTTTAGTTAGTCACCCTGCTCTTCCCCCGCCTCCACCACTTCCGCTTTCTCTTGGATCTTTCGCATCGGATCATCAATCATTTCGTAGCAAAAACTTTGCCCAAAACTAATCTTAGTATACCACATCTTCGGATCATTCTCTTTATCTTGATTAGATTGGCCAAATATGGCATCTTCCCACAATGCCGTAATCGTTTCTGTGTGCATCGGACGCCTACACCAACGACGACGACGACGCAAGGAAGGCGTTGTTAGGGAGCGTAAGGGCACAGAACAAATCCGGTACGGTGTGTAGCGTTGACCATCTCATACCAGGATTTGCGTTCGGAACATCGCTTCCCGAAACTCCTATCTTCTCATCCCAATCCGCCGCCCATCCGGGGAGAGTTAGTTTGGATACACGCATGCCGTTGCCATAGGTCTTCCTTATCCTATCTCTGATGTGTGCATTGGAGCCAGCTTTCGGATTTCTCACACAGAACTCCATCCGCTCGTAACCGCAGAAAGGAAGAAATAGAGGACGTCTTCCATTTCATTCCGCCGCTACATCACTCAAAGCCTAATGCATTCCGGTTTGCTGGACAAGGGTCCTTCTGTTCTAGAAAATATTCTCAAGCGCTAAAATTGCATCTAGTCTTTCTCCTCATAGTCACAGCAGCACATCCTTCGCTATCACAATCAACATCATCATCATCATCGTCGGAGCCCCGGAGTCCAACTTTCGAAACGAACGTGGTTCCTATTGCCTGCCTCTAATCACCCACGTCTCCCGTATGATCCAACCCCTCTCTTCCATACCCTTCTGGTGACGCAGCTTCTAATGCAATGGTCAGTCGACAGGCTCCTTTCGGTGGGGGGTCGAGTAACACACTTCTTGCGCTAAACCCTGGTCCCTATTTCCTAGCAAATTGAAACTCTCCCTCCCCCTCATCCCACACACCGAAGCGCTGCTGACCGACCGCCAGCGCCAACCAAACCGTCACTGTGCATATCTTCCCAAAGCGGTACAAGACTCCTTCTGCAGGCGAACATAAGAGCGCACCACTCAGGAAGTGGACGTCTTGCTCCAGACCTGGCCAGGCCGTACCGTGTGCATATATATTTTCTCATTTTCCCTTAGATTTTATATTAAAATATAATACATAAAGACAAAACCAAAAACTTCAAGCTAACATGAAATGACCACCAGTAGCAGTAGCAGCAGCAGCAATGGCAACGGCAACAGCAAACGGCAGCGACAGAACCCGCCCAAGTGCCAAAGCGAAAGAAGACCAACACCGGCTCGAACAAGTTCAAGATGAAGAAGGCGCGGGAATGTGCCAGACCCTACCACACCCATTGCTCCTCTCCTTCCTGGCCGGTCAATTTCAAAACCCTTTTTGCCGCTGCTGCTGCACTAGACGTGCACCGTGCATAGACCCGAAACTCCTTTGCTACCAACTGACCAGCGTCCAGGTCAGCGGACACTCAAAACATAAGCGAACCCAGTTGCCTCTAGCAAACACTAAAATTAACCAATTTTCCTTTGAATTTAACTTACACATGCGTAATTGATTATAATTTATTCAAAATTAAATTACATTCTTTTTTTAAATTAACAACCGAGAAACAAAAAAATTCGAGGCGACCCCCTTCGATTTTATTTAAACTTGGATCATATGATGGATGTTACCCAAAAATCACAATTTTCATTATGACCAATTTCAATTACGATTGATTTTTTAAAAGGACAGATTCAAAATCATTGGGCTTTCTTTCAAAATATCGTAACCAAAAATCCAAATGTCTGATCAAAATACACTGGTTTCTTTTCTGTGATTTTATTTTCGCGGTTCGTTCGAAATTGCGCGGTTGTTTGCGCGTTCGAATCGGTCGCGCATAAAAAAGTCAATATTAAATAATAAAGTTTGACTTAAAGTGAAAATAGAGATTTTTTTTAAATTTATTAAATTTCAATTCTTTGTAAAATAATAACCATTCAAGGAAAGTAACATGAAGAAATGAAATCTATATGCGACTCAACATGAAAAAACTAGTAAAGATGATTTTTTCCATAAATTTTATTTTTGTATTTGGCTCAACTTTTGCAGACGCATTCTTTATGGTGAAAAAGGACAATTTGCATGATCGATTTACCATTTCGACCTTTCTTTTGACCTAAACCTAAACCCCTAAACAAAAATTGCTTGCCATTTTCAAAAAAAAAAAACATTCAGACACGGTTGGTCCGATTGATTTGGTGTTTTCCGCAATGTTTTAGGTTATTATTGGGGCTATGTATGAAAATCTCTATCAGAGCTGTGGCAACACACTCGAGCTGGGTACAGCTTTCATCGTGATGGAGGAGATGCAAAAACGGGTGATTGGTTGGTGGCCGATCAATGAAAGAATGTGCAGATTGAGGATGAGAGGCAGCTTCTTCAATATCAGCATTATCAACGTCCACAGCCCCCATCTAGCTAGCACCGATGACGATAAAGAAGAATTCTACGCGCAGCTAGAGCGTGAATACGATCACTGCCCAAAACACGACATCAAAATCGTCATCGGTGATTTGAACGCTCAGGTCGGCCAGGAGGAGGAATTCAGACCGGTAATTGGTAGGTTCAGCGCCCATCAGCGAACCAACGAAAACGGGCTAAGACTTATCGACTTCGCTGCCTCCAAGAACATGGCCATACGTAGCACCTTCTTCCAGCACAGCCTCCAATACCGTTACACCTGGAGATCACCACAGCAAACAGAAACACAAATTGACCACGTTTTGATCGACGGTCGGCACTTCTCGGATATCATCGACGTCAGAACCTATCGTGGCGCTAACATCGATTCAGACCACTACCTGATGATGGTCAAACTGCGTTCTAAACTTTCAGTCGTCAATAACATAAGACACCAGCGCTCACCACGGTACCACCTACGACGACTACAGGAGCCGAACGTTGCTGCAACATTCTCGCAGCGTCTTGAAGCTGCGTTACCGGGGGTAGACGAACTGGATGCTGTTCCCCTCGATGAATGCTGGAATTCCTTAAAATCAGCAATTAGCAGCACAGCAGAGACCGTCATCGGGTATGAACAACGAGGACAACGGAACGAATGGTTTGACGACGAGTGCCGAGCGCTCCTGAACGAGAAGGATGCAGCACGCGCAGCCATGCTGCAACGAGCGACTCGACAAAACGTGGAACGATACAGACTGAAACGAAGGCAGCAAACCCATCTCTTTCGGGAAAAAAAAGCGCCGCCTGGAAGAGAAAGAGTGTGAGGAGATGGAGCTGCTTTATCGTTCTCGAGAATCGCGGAAGTTCTTCAAGAAACTAAACGCCTCGCACAAAGGCTTTGTGCCGCGGGCCGAAATGTGCAGAAACAAGGAAGGAGGCATCTTGACGAACGAACGCGAGGTGATCGGAAGGTGGAGGCAGCACTACGATGAACACCTGAACAGCGCGCAGACAGGAGACCTAGACGGCGTTGAGGAGGACTACACCGGTGCAACGACGACGTACCACCCCCGACGATGGGTGAAGTTAAGGAGGCCATTAATCAGCTCAAAAACCACAAAGCAGCTGGTAAGGATGGCCTCGTAGCGGAGCTCTTCAAGGGAGGTCCGAGAAAACTTGTAGAACGTATGTACCGGTTGATAGTCAGGATCTGGGACACAGAACAGCTACCGGAGGAGTAGAAGGACGGGGTAATCTGCCCCATCTATAAAAAAGGCGACAAGTTGGATTGTGGGAACTATCGTGCCATCACAATCCTGAATGGTGCCTACAAAATTTTGTCTCAGATCCTCTTCCGCCGCCTATCGCCAATAGTAAGTAGATTTGTGGGAAGTTATCAGGCCGGATTCATGCCCGGTTGCTCGACGACGGACCAGATTTTTACACTGCGGCAGATCCTCCAAAAGTGCCGCGAGTATCAGGTCCCTACACACCACATCTTCGTCGACTTCAAGGCCGCATATGATACAATCGACCGACGACAGCTATGGAGGATCATGGACGAACACGGCTTTCCCCGAAAGCTGACAAGACTGATTCAGGCAACGATGAACGGTGTGCGGTGCAGTGTGCGGATCTCAGGTGAGCTGTCGGAATCATTTGAGACTCACAGGGGACCTCGACAAGGTGATGGAATCTCCTGTCTGCTCTTCAACGTGGCGCTGGAAGGTGTTATGCGGAGAGCGGGCTTCAACATGCGGGGCACGATTTTCAACAAGTCTAGTCAGTTTATCTGCTTCGCCGACGACGTGGACATAATCGGAAGAACACATGCGACGGTAGCCGACTGAAACACGAAGCAGGGCTGATTGGGCTTGGGATCAATGCGTCTAAGTCTAAATACATGCTAGCTGAAGGGACTGATCGCAACAGAGTTCTTCTTGGTAGTAGTGTTGTGATCGACGGCGACGAGCTCGAGGTGGTAGTGGAATTTGTTTACCTTGGCTCGTTGATAACAACAGACAACAACAACACCCGTGAAATTCGAAGACGCATAGTCAATGGAAGTCGTGCCTACTATGGGCTCCGCAAATCCTTGAGGTCCAACAAACTCCGACCCCGTACGAAGTGTACCATGTACAAATCCCTAATTCGACCGGTTGTTCTCTATGGGCTCGAAGCATGGACGATGCTTGAAGAGGACTCACAAGCGCTTGGAGTTTTCGAACGCCGAGTGCTCAGAACAATATACGGTGGTGTACAGGAAAGCGGAGTATGGAGAAGGAGAATGAACCACGAACTGGCGCAACTCTACGGCGAACCTAGCATTCAGAAAGTCGCCAAGGCTGGACGAGTGCGATGGGCAGGGCATGTTGCAAGATTGCCGGACAGCAGCCCTGCAAAGATGGTGTTCGCATCGAATCCGGTAGGAACAAGAAGGAGAGGAGCCCAGCGAGCGAGGTGGTTGGACCAGGTGGAGCAGGACTTGGCAAGAATCGGTGCAGCCGGGAGTTGGAGAACTGCAGCCATGGATCGGGACTATTGGCGAAAAATTGTGAAGAAGATCTAATCTCTCAATGGGATGTAGTATCATTATAAATAAATAAAAAAATGAAAATCTCGTGTCACGATGTTCGTGGTCGAACTCTTCCGAAACGGCTCGATCGATTTTAACGAAATTAAAGGGCGAACACGAAATTATTGCGACACCGAAAATGTCATGCCAATTTTCTTATAATGTTTTGAATCAAACCAAAATTTTAGGGTAGTTTTATACATATATTTACTTCAAAAATCAAAAGAAAAGTTAATCGATGGAGCCTTGAGTGTAAAATTGAACGCATTTTCGCTTGATGCCCTCCATCAAAGTCTTTACAGTGTCATCCGGTACCAGTTTCTCAGTTTTTTTTTCCATTTTCTTAACATGTCCTTCTCGTCTTTGACTGTCTTCTTGCTCTTCTGAAGATCCCGCTTCATTATTACCCAGTACTGCTCCACCCGGCGCAGCTCCGGACAGTTTGGCGGGTTCATGTCCTTTGGAACAAAATGGACAGAATTGGCCTCATACCATTCCAGGACACTTTTAGAATAGTGGCGTGATGCCAAATCTGGACAAAATAGCGGAGCTTCGTCGTGCTGCTGCAAGAACGGCAAAAGGCGCTTCTCGAGGCACTCAGATTTGTAGATCTCGCCATTTACTGTGCCCTTTGTCACGAATGGCTCACTCCTCAGTCCGCAAGAGCAGATGGCCTGCCAAACGAGATATTTGGAGGCGAACTTCGACATTTTCTTCTTCTTAAATTTGTCGTCCACATCGAACTTGCTCTTGCCGGTGAAAAACTCCAACCCCGGAATTCGCTAAAAATCGGCTTTTATATACGTTTCGTCGTCCATCACACAGCAGCCATATTTTGTCAGCATCTTCTCGTAGAGCTTCCGTGCCCGTGTTTTAGCCGTCGATTGTTGCCACTCATTGCGGTTTGGGAAGTTCTGTACCTTGTATGTATGTAGTCCAGCAGCTCTGGACGTAGCTCTGCGACATGCCGATCTTTTTAGCCAAATCACGGCTTGAGACGTTGGGATTTGCTTTAATCATCCGCTTCACCTTTCCCTCCGTCTTTTTGTTCTTTTTGTTCTCCGGTCCCGGTTTTCTTCCAGCTCCTTTGGCGTGGTCCAACGTCACTCGCTCCTGGAACCGCTTCAACACTCTGGAGACGGTTGAATGGTGAATGTTCAACATTTTTCCCAACTGCCGGTGCGACAGGTCAGGAAATTCCAGGTGTTTGGAAAGAATTTGTTCTCTCGACTCGCGTTGGTTCACCTCCATTTTCGTTGAATCGAAAAACACGACTTCGAGTTTGACAGCATGTAGACAATACACATCAAAGAGAAAGTGTGTGCAAAATTTGGTTGATTTTTACCCAATGGTAAAAAAGTTATGCCCTGTTGAATGTGTCGCAATAATTTCGTGTTCGCCCTTTATACACCAAAAAATGCATTTCAGTGCGAAAAAAAGCATATTTGTTTCGACATGCAACTAAAAGCACAACACAACCACGCGCAACCGAAAAGGCAAGCTGTCGCAAAACAGGGAAACAAGAGGAAATCGATGTTGAATTGATCTTAGTATACGACTATGAACGAAAATAGTTTATGTTATGTTTTGTGAACATTAATCATTTATTGGCGCACAACTAATATGAATTTTCGGATACTTTACAAAAACAGAATTTTTAATTTGAAATAAAGTACTAGAGCACAGTACAAGAGCAATCCACAAAATAATTCTCGAAAGAGACGTTATTGCTCTGAAGACTTCGTGATGCGCAGTGGAAAATGAACTAAGTGATACTGTGTGGATACTCAAAATGATTCTGGCGAAAACAAAATCCATTTCTCAAAAACAATGCTAGAGAGTGGTAAAAAAAGTATTTGTGGAATTTAACACAAACTCAGCTCAGCTTTTAAAACACACACATAGGAAACCTGTAAGCTGATGGAAGATAGGAAGAGCTTATTAAAACAAATCAGTTGAAGCATTGTTGTACAAGAATCCCGTCCTCGAGAAAATAAAATATTTGCATTGAATTTAAAAAGGAAAGTCCGTGCAATTGTTACATAGGAAGTATTCAAATACCCAATCGTGCAACAGTTTAAAGTACAATTTGTTTTACTTTAAATTTTCAATCTGAAATGATTTCACAGGGAATGAAAATTTTTGACGTTGAAAATTAATTGGGTAGCATTGAAAAATTTGAAAAAAGCATTGTAAACAAAACATTATCCAGTGAATCGCCGCACAACGCGATTTCACCCATAATCAAAAATAAGAACCAAACTCGTGAAAAGATAAGAATAATGGTGATGGTCAATATACCAAGCGACGAATGGTTTCAAAAAATCCTTAAGAGGAATAAGCTGTTGTTTAAAACCGCAAGTGGCGATAGAGGAGCTTATGATGTCGGAGCTGCTGAGCAATGCAAATCCGATATTGATCGCTGACTATAGCCCACAAAATAATTTGAATATGAATGAAACGGGTTTGTTTTCTAAATGCTAAATAAGACATATTACTTCAAAAGCGGTAAATGTCACGAGGGCAAACATTCCAATCACAGTTGTTGTGGCAACAAATATGGACGTGTCGGAAAAGTTGGAAAGCCTGGTCATTGGTGAGAGTGCCAAACCTAGATGTTTGAAAAACATCAAGAACCTTCTGGTGATTTATAAAAGCAACGAAAAATGCATGGATGGTGAAAGCGATGTTTGTAGAATGAATTTTCGAAATTGGATGAAAGAATGGTGAGTCCGAATGTTCGGTACACGAATATTCAGATGAGGATTCAAAAAAAAAAAACCAGTGAACTTTCCGGATCCTACAAGTAGGCCTGACACATTTGACTGTTCTATCTCAGCTTTTTATTGGTATCTCACTTCCATCGCTTCCGAAGTCGTCTTCAAGATCTATTTAGTTATGTTCCCATACCGTGCTGGAAAACAAACCTATAAAAAACACAAAAATAGATTCAATTTCTACAAAACAGCTGTATCCGATGTTAAATTTCAGTACCGTTCTGAATCATATTTCGGACACTTCCTTCTAATATGTTGAAATGCTTAATGCACTGATGATATAACTATCGAATTAATATTACAATTGCTTCTTTAGAGTAACCCCTTGGTTTCACTATTATTTCACATGAGAACTACATTTGAATTATAACATAATCGCCAAAAATCTTACAACACTACTCATTATCGTTTGTGTTGAGGTTTCCTTAGCATGAGCACGTAGATTTTACCCGTTCATAAATATTTAAATTTCTCCCGTGTTTCATCAGTTCTCATCATTGTTAACAGTTTACTGTGATTGCTGGGTAAGTGTTTCGCAGTTGTTCGCAGCTATAAAATATAATCAAGTGTAATGTAATTTTCGTACAAAAAATTACAAAATAAAGTGTTCGAAATTTGAATTCAATCTGTCCGAAATTTGATTTAGTGTCCGAAGTTTGATTCTTATTCTCATTTGAAAAGCATTTCATTCGATGATTTTTTTTATGTTTTCAATCAAATAGGTATCAAAGTAGGAAACTTAAAAGCATATTGAACTAATTTATTGAAAATATCAACCAAATGATACCCGTGCATAAAGTTTAGATCTGTTTTCTGCATCATATGCCTTAAGCGTCCGAAATATGATTCAGAACGGTAAGTTGTCGCAGGAGTCGGATTTTGTTTTCGCTTATCTGTCCAACACCTCCTCAAGGGTTATGGTTTTTACCGAAAAACTGTAATTTTGTGTTACCACAACAACAAAACTTGGTGTCGAACGTAAAATTATAATCAAAATAAATTTGTCGAACAATTTTCCCACCAATGAAATGTTCACAAAGTGTGTTTGTTTTTCGTTTGGAGTACGCGACCGAAATCGAAATATTTTTTTTCTATTTAACCTCGAATTTCCAACTTTCGACATTAAATACTCCTAGCAGAAACCAGCCAACATAAAACCAATGTGTATTTGTGATAGAAGGAACTGTTTTGAAGTGCTGTAGGTGAACATGGAAAATAATGTCTGAATAATTAAAAAAAAACCTAAAGGCGGGGTTAGGTTGTGGAGAGTTTTTTTCCCTCCACTCACCCCCATCTCGAAGAAACTCTTATTCGAGAATCCTAGAGTTGAGCACCAATAATTTTTAGCTGAAAAAAATTTTTTAAGACAATTTACAATTCCACAGGACAAAACAAGATATTTAGGTACGAGGTGAGCGGACAATAACATGTAAAGCAAAGATGTATGGATCCCAGTGAAAATAGTATTTCTTTAAGGGATCCAAAAAAGTTAAAGAGTTAATTCGCATTCGAAATTATTTTGTTGTTTGTGGGTAAAATGAGTCACCACTGGATAACGAAGTCCAATGTTATGTATTCTAGAGCTGATATACCTTATCCTTATTTGGCTTTGACCCTGGGAAAATATGCTACTCAACCAAAACCAAACCTAAATATGTGAAGCGTTATGTGTTTCCTGCTACGTTTTTGTACGTATGAGAATATTCTAATTACTACTCTAGGTGAATAGGCACAGATAATTTCATACAGATACCTTCTTTCACAATAACGATTTGAACAAATCTGGACGATAGCCCAGGACTATAGCCCACAAAATAATTTGAATATGAATGAAACGGGTTTGTTTTCTAAATGCTAAATAAGACATATTACTTCAAAAGCGGTAAATGTCACGAGGGCAAACATTCCAATCACAGTTGTTGTGGCAACAAATATGGACGTGTCGGAAAAGTTGGAAAGCCTGGTCATTGGTGAGAGTGCCAAACCTAGATGTTTGAAAAACATCAAGAACCTTCTGGTGATTTATAAAAGCAACGAAAAATGCATGGATGGTGAAAGCGATGTTTGTAGAATGAATTTTCGAAATTGGATGAAAGAATGGTGAGTCCGAATGTTCGGTACACGAATATTCAGATGAGGATTCAAAAAAAAAACCAGTGAACTTTCCGGATCCTACAAGTAGGCCTGACACATTTGACTGTTCTATCTCAGCTTTTTATTGGTATCTCACTTCCATCGCTTCCGAAGTCGTCTTCAAGATCTATTTAGTTATGTTCCCATACCGTGCTGGAAAACAAACCTATAAAAAACACAAAAATAGATTCAATTTCTACAAAACAGCTGTATCCGATGTTAAATTTCAGTACCGTTCTGAATCATATTTCGGACACTTCCTTCTAATATGTTGAAATGCTTAATGCACTGATGATATAACTATCGAATTAATATTACAATTGCTTCTTTAGAGTAACCCCTTGGTTTCACTATTATTTCACATGAGAACTACATTTGAATTATAACATAATCGCCAAAAATCTTACAACACTACTCATTATCGTTTGTGTTGAGGTTTCCTTAGCATGAGCACGTAGATTTTACCCGTTCATAAATATTTAAATTTCTCCCGTGTTTCATCAGTTCTCATCATTGTTAACAGTTTACTGTGATTGCTGGGTAAGTGTTTCGCAGTTGTTCGCAGCTATAAAATATAATCAAGTGTAATGTAATTTTCGTACAAAAAATTACAAAATAAAGTGTTCGAAATTTGAATTCAATCTGTCCGAAATTTGATTTAGTGTCCGAAGTTTGATTCTTATTCTCATTTGAAAAGCATTTCATTCGATGATTTTTTTTTATGTTTTCAATCAAATAGGTATCAAAGTAGGAAACTTAAAAGCATATTGAACTAATTTATTGAAAATATCAACCAAATGATACCCGTGCATAAAGTTTAGATCTGTTTTCTGCATCATATGCCTTAAGCGTCCGAAATATGATTCAGAACGGTAAGTTGTCGCAGGAGTCGGATTTTGTTTTCGCTTATCTGTCCAACACCTCCTCAAGGGTTATGGTTTTTACCGAAAAACTGTAATTTTGTGTTACCACAACAACAAAACTTGGTGTCGAACGTAAAATTATAATCAAAATAAATTTGTCGAACAATTTTCCCACCAATGAAATGTTCACAAAGTGTGTTTGTTTTTCGTTTGGAGTACGCGACCGAAATCGAAATATTTTTTTTCTATTTAACCTCGAATTTCCAACTTTCGACATTAAATACTCCTAGCAGAAACCAGCCAACATAAAACCAATGTGTATTTGTGATAGAAGGAACTGTTTTGAAGTGCTGTAGGTGAACATGGAAAATAATGTCTGAATAATTAAAAAAAAACCTAAAGGCGGGGTTAGGTTGTGGAGAGTTTTTTTCCCTCCACTCACCCCCATCTCGAAGAAACTCTTATTCGAGAATCCTAGAGTTGAGCACCAATAATTTTTAGCTGAAAAAATTTTTTTAAGACAATTTACAATTCCACAGGACAAAACAAGATATTTAGGTACGAGGTGAGCGGACAATAACATGTAAAGCAAAGATGTATGGATCCCAGTGAAAATAGTATTTCTTTAAGGGATCCAAAAAAGTTAAAGAGTTAATTCGCATTCGAAATTATTTTGTTGTTTGTGGGTAAAATGAGTCACCACTGGATAACGAAGTCCAATGTTATGTATTCTAGAGCTGATATACCTTATCCTTATTTGGCTTTGACCCTGGGAAAATATGCTACTCAACCAAAACCAAACCTAAATATGTGAAGCGTTATGTGTTTCCTGCTACGTTTTTGTACGTATGAGAATATTCTAATTACTACTCTAGGTGAATAGGCACAGATAATTTCATACAGATACCTTCTTTCACAATAACGATTTGAACAAATCTGGACAAAAAAGACACATAAATCTATTCCATTTAGCATGACATTTGTAGGTGTTCATATTACCTGCATTTCCTTTACATATTAAAACTATTTACAAAATTACAATTTCGTGTATAATCCAATCCAGAAAATCGGTGAGTCGCGGGATCGATTCCATTTCTGTGTGTCCCCATCATAAGAAATACAATCTGCACCTCGAGTGCGAGGCTCCTCCATCGGGAGCAGCAGCCAGAAAGATGGAGGTACCACAACGGACGGCTCAGGCCCGCTGGGGATGAGAAGCGGAACGATAGTGTTCCGCCACCGCGATCGTTCCACCATGGCTATGACCAAGTAGCCAGCTGGTATATGCGACTGGCTGATTTGAAAACTGGACATCCGCAGTGTCGTTCAGGCGAAAGCCTTCTACTTGCGCAGCGAAGAGTCTCCGGTCCAGAGTCTCTTTCTCGTATGTCCAACCCCCCACACACACATACACCCCATGCCAAGCGGATCTAAACCAAACCGCGCACTCCGTTCGCCTTCGCGTTCACTTGAAGCTCATCAGCATGTGCAACCTTCCACCCGACCAACCTCCATTCATCTGATGCATGTCTTGAAATGACCGCATCACACGAGGGGTTGCACAAGGACGGATCGACCCAAGCCGGCATACTCGGCAGAGACTGTATACTACCGTATCACGAAAAGAAGGATTCAGCCTCCACGTCTCGAGTCACTCTTATTAATGCCCGTCGTTCGCCGTGTGCTCCGAGTACGGAGGATATGTGGGAGGTTTATCGTTACCACTGCGAAGATGGACACGACCCGAGTGCAAATTTAGTACCAATTTGAAATTTCTAATCCAAAATCAACGTTTGAAGTCGATGGAGGCGCTTGATTCTCCAGTAAGGGTTCGAGAATGACGTTATGCGTATAGTCTTTTTTTCTAGTAGAAACGAAATAGAAACACATTTGCGTTTCGCATCTTCCTCAGACTGCCGTCACCAAAGTCCGAATGCAAATCCTGCACATCCTCCCGAACATAATCATCGTCGCCGTAGACATCTTTTAGACACACAGAACAAGTCAAGTAAAAGTGACCATTCCACCGTACATCCTTTGCAGCAGCACACATACGACATCTCGAACCCGACGACCGCTCCACCTTTTTCCTCTGGTATGTACACTCGGAATCGACGGCAGGAGGAAAAATATTATTTGTTGTGATATACATGCATGTTAGGAAAAATATCCCTTCGTCACAGCATACCTCCGGTTGCAAGCGTCCTACTAAAACACGACTGTCGTGCAAGGAAAGTTCCCCGAGCCCATCTCCGTTGCCTCACTACGGCAGTGGGTGGCGGCGGATGCTTTCTAACGAAGGAGGCAGCCCCTTAGAGAGGACGCTGCGGCAAGGATTCGTTTGGTTAGCAGCGCTGCGGAAGGCTTCATTTCTCCGCTGGGCCTCCCACTTTCTCGCTCTAGCTTCCACCGAATAGTCAAAGCACTTTCTTTTAGCAAAGCAGACCAGTGCTCCTGACCGCCACGTCGTCTCCCCGGGCCCCGCAATCGCCGCATGCATTTTCTTCTTGCGTAGATGACCATCGACAGAACGACAAACGAGGACGACGAGATGAGTACACGTTTGTTCTGCTGATGACGCTGGCGACGAGGGCTATTATAAAACGTTGCTCGGTAAACTTTCTTCTGCTGCCACTGCGGCATCAGAGCCGCTCTCGTCACTTAAGTGACACACACACACACACACACAGGGGGAGTGTATTTCCATTTTTCCGCCCCCCATCATCCCACGTTCAGAGTTTTCATCGTGTTGCAGCGGTGGATATCTTGCGAGTGTGAAGATTGCAGCCGACGCTCGCACAAGGTAGCTCGTGGATCTGGAGGTCCGCGGTAGGTGAGAGAAATTGGTTCCCATGTAGTGCATCATGTCCAAGATGATAGAAAGACACCAGAGTGCGATGGTTGGCCAACAGAAGCACCTAGTGCAAGCGCGGGGCATGATTAAAGAAGTTTGGTCAGCCAATGTTTTTCGATTCTCCTGAGGAAGATATCGTCGTCGGTGATGGGGCACTAGTAGTGCTGGGGCAAATGTATAAAAAGTTGATTGAGACGATTCTGCTTTGTAACCGTACGGACGGAAGGTGAACCTTATTTCGTTTTATCTCTAGTGTAACTGGATGCCGTCATCAGAACAATTCGAAACAAATTCGCGTAGCTGAGATCAGTTTTTCAGTAATAGAGAATGATCTGATTGATTTACCAAGGCCTCTATTCAAATTGCCATATTAGGCCATTCCAGCGTGACCTGATAACGTTATGACTTACTGAAGAAAGGCTTTTTTCGCATTCGTTGTGTATGAATCACACAATTTCCAAAAAAAGTTAACGATGTCAAAGTAAAATTGAGACAATTCCCTTAAAAGAATCATCATTTAGAAAGTATTTTATAGTGAAATTCGCTTGTTGTCAGTCCAGTACTTTTGTGAGGTGAAAAAGTGTGTTTCCGACTATTGAGCTTTATACCCATCCCATGCACCAAAAAACCATATTTTAGATTTTTCAACGTTATCTGAATAAACTTACTTACTTTTATGGCGGCGGAGGGGGTAAAATTTGAAATTTTCGGAAAAAACACGTGTGGGGTGTTCAAACTTCCTGAAAATGTTTTTAATATTCTTTTTACTTAAAACCCAAAAGGGGGGTGCAGGGGGAGGGAATAAAATTTTTAAAAAGTCGAAAAACACGTGTGGGATATCAAAATATTTTTGGCATTTTTTCGCTAAGCGGTCGGTTGCGGGCGGAAGTCATAAAGGGAAAGTCGAGAGGGGACCCTAAGGAAGACATTTCGCTATAAAAAACTTTGGAGGTTTTTGGAGGATTTGTTGTAGGTCTACTTTTGTATAAATCCAATGTAGAAAATATACTTACCTTCAAACACTTATTTCACAGCTTCAAAAATTTTTAAACTAAAAACGGAATACAAATTCTAAATCAGCATAAAATTCCCTATCCAGAACACCATCACATTATTTTTTTAATGTATTTTTTAGCACTTGCGCAAAATTTGCAAAATATGTGTGTTTATCGCTACACTGGTTCACTGCATCAAACACTACGTTGCCACGTCGTTCTCGCAACGAAAACCGTCACGGACACTGTTGCCATATTTGATACTAGATGCTCTGAAGGTTCTCGAACAAAACTAGCCCATTCATTTGGTCAAGCATTGTTGTTCATTTTTCTATTTAATGTAAAGTGACCAGATGGTCAGAGGTCTAACGCGGGACACAAAAAACAAAACGTTATGTATATACGTTATGTGAACATAAACCTTAGTTCAGCGAGTCTAAACAGATTAGTATTATTTCTTTCTGAGTATCGGCACTCAGTTGTGATTTTTCGGTGGTTTAGATTTTGTTTACGCCCACTTTGTGTCCGCCAGATATAGCCGATCTGGTATTTACAATATCATCTTTTTGCCGCTCCTTAAGCCGGGAGATCGAAGCAACCGGCCAAACGGTGGAGAAGAATCTGGCCAAAATGGACATTTTTATGCGGAAGCGTCGGACGAGACCGGCCGTATCTGAGCAGCAGGCAATCACCCACAAGAAGTAGCTTGAGGTGCTGGTGAAAAACTTCTTTCCGGCGAAAGAAGTGAAAAACTTCTTTTCGTACTCATAATGAAAGACGAGACGTACTTGACGCTAGAATTCAACGAATGACAGGGACTGGGTACTTTACGTTCCCCAGGTAAGCGATGACGTCGAATATATCATTAACATCAAGTTCTCGAAGAACATCCTTCTCTGACAGACGTGAAGGGAATGTCCAAGCCGCTCTTTTATCGAGTGATATGGTGAACGGGGATATATATATAGTTCGAAGTGCTGGATCCTGGCAAACCTGGATCAGCCCATTATGCCAAATGATCACTGGAGGATGGATCGGCTGGAGATAAACATTGTCGCTAAAAACCACCAACCTTCCCAACATTCCCCAGCTGCGCACGATAGAAAACTTTTGGGCGAATGGCCAAAATAGAGAGACAGACGACACCAAAGCCACAAAAAGCTAAAATAACACGCTGATATACATCTTTTCATCGGCCATGTTTCAGGTTCCGGCCAACTTCCGTAAGACCATCCAGCGCTTCATTTACGATACTTCATCAAACAACTCTGTCTCTTCCTGTCGAGTATACACTAGTTCTTCCAAGCGGACCAAGCAGCGGGAGGGCCTGCGTACATACAAGGTTCAGAAGGCTCCTAACCGCGACGAAAGGCAAAACATGGTGGGGAAGACGCGAGCCCGGAAGCTGTACACCGAAATGCTGACGAAGCCGCATTCCCTGGCAATGGACGACGAAACCTACGTCAAAGCGGACTTTCGTCAGCTGCCGGGCCTGTTGTTCTTCTCCGCAGAGGACAAATTCAGCGTTCTGGAGGAGATTCGCAAGCAGAAACTATCCAAGTTTGCCAAAAAGTACATGGTGTGGCAAGCGATCTGCTCTTGCGGAAAGCGGAGCGCCCCCTTCGTGATGACCGGCACGGTAAACGGGCAGGTTTACCTTAAGGAGTGCCTACAGAAGCGCTTACTACCACTATTGAAGCAGCACGAGGGCCCGACATCTTCTGGCCGGATCTCGCTTCGTGCCACTATTCAAAGGACGTGTTGGAGTGGTACGAAGCCAACGGGGTCACCTTCGTGCCAAAGGAAATGAACCCGCCCAACGCGTCGGAGCTTCGCCCAATAGAGAAATATTGGGCGATTATGAAGCAGGCCCTCCGGAAGAACCCAAAAGTTGTCAAATCGGAGGCGGACTTCAAGAGAAAATGGATTTCTGTTCAAAAGAAAAAACTACAACCTGACGTTGTACAGAACCTTATGGACGGGGTAAAGAGGAAGGTGCGAGCATACGGGCTTGGGCTCGAAGTATGAATAAAAAGAAAATGCCAAAAGTTTTTTTTATAGATTTTATTTTACTGTCTAAAATTTTCAAAAGGATTGATCTACTGGGCGAATTTCTACAGCGTTTTTTCCGTGATGCAATTTGATGTGACACACCCTTTATCTAAACAAAAAGCCCAATGTCGGTGCGATGAAACCAGCTCAACGTATTAATCTTTGGATGCATTAGAACCGCTCTTGAACAGTCTGCCAAATCAAAATATTTTTTGAGGTTAAGGTTAATTAAGAAAATCAACATGATCGAATTGTGATATTCAAATCTATTGATATCGCGGGACATTTTCTTTTCCAAATGCGGGACGTTTCGCGGGACAGAATCTTACGCGGGACATTTTGTTGAAATGCGGGACGTCTGGTCAGTTTAATTTAATGCCACCTAGAATTTCTGAGGGACCACTACTGGCCATAAATATCCCACGCGGCCGTCGATGTTGATGCATGTCTAGGGTATCCATACGTTGCCCGACGTTTAGGATTGGCGTAATGGACCCACTTTTCGGCACCAGTAACGATTCGATGCAAAAAACCCTTTCTTTTATGCCATTGGAGCAGTTGTTCGCACGTGAAAAAACGGCGTGTGACGTCTATCTTTTGGATCATTTGCATTGCTTTTAAACGGCCGCATATGGTTTGCTGAGGTACTCCAAGTTTATCTGCAAGTTCTTGTTGCATTTGTGATGGATCTTGATCGAGTAAAGCCTCCAATTATTCATCTTCAAACCTTTTTAGGGTTCCGGAACATTCTTCGTCTTCCAAGTCAAAATTATCACTTTTAAACCGTGCGAACCACGTCTGACACGTTCGCTCAGTTGGAGCATGGTCACCATAAACTTCCACCAAAATGCGATGACTTTCCGCAGCTTCTGACGTAGAACTGCGTCTTTCAGGAAGGGTGTCAAATCAGAAAACAGGTCACGTTTTGATGAAATAAAGTTAACGTTAATAACTATTTGCACTGTGAACGAATTCTCATGTTTTACATACCAATCGAATCGTAAATTCTCTAAGATTTGTTTGATATACTATACATTATAATTCGTTAATCTCTAAACGGTTTAAATTCATGAAAACTGGAAGAACTTCCTTTTTTCCCATACATTTGTTCTACCGATTTGAGTGCTAACCCTACCCGTATTTCGAGTGCTTATAACTCGAACATTTCTTAACAGATCGGAAAGATGTTTACATCAAGTGATAGTAAATATTTCTGCGTGTCTATCATAATTAATAAAATGTTATTTTTCATGAGATGAACAATTGAATAACTGTAAAATGTCAAGCGTTATATAAACGCCCTAGCTTCCAAGTTTTGATTTGCCCGATTTACGGTTTCCCCAACACAGACTTCAAAATCGATGTACCTGTGGAAATCCGCTTTGCAAATATACCTGCAAGTCGGGGGTATTTTTGTTCCCACCGAGCTGTGTTTCTCTAACACGGATTTCAAAATCAATGTGCCTGGGGGAATCCACTTCGTCAAAACATGCAAGTCGGGTGTATTTGTTTCCCACTGAGCTGTGTTTTCCTAACACGGACTTCAACATTAATGTGCCTGGGGGAATCTGCTTTGCAAATAGATGCAAGTCGGGGGTAATTTTTGGTGTTGAGTACTTTTGTACTCGCTTTGTACTGAGAAGCCTGAGAAAATCGTCATTTCAGATACTAGAGGTGAATGTTTACGTAGTTCTCGAACTTTCGCGTTTCGAGAACTCCGTAAACATGAGATGTGCAATAATTTCAGAGGGAAATGTAAAATACAATGATCGTTTGACAATTTTTTTAACAATTTTTTTTCTTTATATTGAAGTAATGAAGTATCACTCCCCACAAAAACACTCTGGTTGGTACGAAATTCAACATATTCAACTTCAATTTTTTGACATATACTAAAAACGACGCGCAATGACAGAAGCTTTCCAACGAATGTCTGGAAATTTGATTCACTGGAATAATAATCAAGTTGAGCCATTTGTTGTAAAACCGAAGAAACTTACCGGTACACCTAATAATATTACCACACTTCTCCGCAACAGCATCATTAGTTACACTCAGTTACACTTCTATAAGACCACGTGATGATCTTGATGCTTTGTGTCAATGTAAATTTATATTCCAGTGTGTAGGTATTGGTGTCTACCATACACTGCATGATTTTCATATGTTTGCTTGATTAGTTCTCGTGTTATGCAACGCCCCCCTCCCTCTCTTTTAGAGCGGTGGAGGGATGTCGATCCACCATATGAACATTTCGTGCCCTCTAATACTTCCACATGCCGCATTTAGTTCCGTTTACTTGATTGATTCTCGAGTTACGCTGCCTTAGGGAGGGAGAGGAGTGTCAAACCATCATATAAACATTCATTGCCCCCCAAAAACCTCCATCATATACCAAATCCCCCTCTTTCTTGATAAGGGAAGGAGTGTCGAAACACCATGGAGACGTTTATCGATCCCTCAAAACTTTATACACCATGTTCCACTTGCTTGATTAGTTCTCGAGCCATTCAACTCCTTCCCCCCTCCTTTAGAGAGGGGGAGGAGTGTCAAACCACCATAGAAACATTTACTGCCCCATAAAACCTTCATGTGCCAAATTTGATTCCATTTGCTTCATTAGTTCTCGAGTTGCGCAGAAATTCGTGTTTCGTTCGTATTTGGAAACATGTTTATCTCTGCTGTCATTATATAGCTGCATTGATAATCTAAGAAGACGACCGTTACAAAATGTAGGATTACATATTTTCTTGAAACCCCATCAACATGGATATCAAATGAAAGGACTTGACTAGTAGAACATATTTATTTAAGAAAAATGCAAATTCAAGATGGTGGAAGTCACCCATTAGCCAATTACTTTTCTTATATTAGGTTGGGGAAAAAATAATTCATTATTTTTGGGTGAAATTCAAAACTATTTTTAATATGCTTCGGATTGTCCGATTTGGGTCAAATATGCACCGTTTTGTTGCAAAATTTATTGCTATTCTAAAGGTAGCTTCATAATGTCTCTATCATATAGGTCTTGGTCCTTATTGGTGATAAAATCTAGCAATAGACTGTTACAATCTTCTCTTGATCTCAATTTCTTATCACTCTGGAAATTTTGCAATGCGTAGGAAAGGTGGTAAACGCTTGGTGCCGGATTCGGACTATATGGTGGATGCATAAAAACATTCCAATCAAGCTCTCGGAAATCTGTGGCCTTGCGTTGTCCTGATGGAACACAAAACCTCTTCTGTTTGCCAATTTTGAACGTTTCTGGTCAATCGCTAGCTTCAAACGGTCCATTTGTTGACAGTAGAGATCTCAATTTAGTATATTGCACTAAAATAAAAATTTTAAAAACAAAAACAGCAACAGATTTTTCTTAGTGTGAAACGTCACCTTTACAACAGGCTTATCCGCGTTGACGGCATTGAGCCTCGTATAACGAAATGGGGAAGAAGGCATGACAATATGGGTTTGCAGAAGAAATGAACGTACTTTTAAAATAAAAATTATGAATGAAAATTATTTTTACCAAACCAAATTAGTATTCTATGTAAATGAAGATCACTTTTGCTTGCATGTAGTGAGAAAATATCATATACAAATTGTGTCTAAAGATAATTTTGTATTATAATGGTAAGTTTTTGTGAGAATATCTGAAAATTCATAGAAAATATTTTAAATTAGGGTCAGAACAACGTACTTCTAGTAGGTAAATAACGCGACGAAAAAAAAATTCATACAAATGTTGGCAATTTAAAACTGCCTTAGGGTCGACTAATCTGATAGAGAAGAGTTGGCCTCACACAAACTAATATCGTATCCAGATGTCGACATCATTCCGCCGTCAACGCGAATACCTGAAATTGTATGATCGATATTACGCGAGATATTGATCACTCAAGTCAGCTATCGAGAAAATAATGGATAACTTAATATAAGTTCCGCATAAAGGTGGCAAACGAAAGATCCCCTTGCTTTTGATTGTTTGTTCATAAATTTAGTACGCAGCTTTATTTATGTTGTCATAATAATTATGCGTATTTCATAATATCGAAAATTCAATTTGACACCCGCTACAAAATGGTTGACATGAAGAACACACTACATTATGAACAACATAAATCCAAAAATAACACTAAGATCAAATGGACGACCATTTAACTATGTACAGACTAAGGGATTGTAATGTATAGCATATCAAACAAACGTAGAGAAATTCCGATTCGATTGGTATGCAAATCGTCAGAATCTGTCTGCAGCAAAAATAGTTATTAACGATAACTTTATTTCATAAAAACGTGACCTGTTTTCTGACCCTTAATGAAAGACGTAGTTCTACGTCAAAATGCACAGCGATGTAATCGAGAAGTTACTGTTGTAATAGAATTAATAAGCTGACACCTGAACATGGCCATGCCAAGTAACACCAGTTATCTGTGTTTTATTCCAATTTAAAGTTCTATGCCTGGGAAAAAACATCAGTCTCCATACAAATAGGGAAAAATATACCTCAATTTAGCTAATTACTACAGGCACTCATTCAGCCTTTGTAGTTCTTGTTACCAGCCGCAACAAAGTTCAAACTTTCGCAACCAGAATAAAAAAAACCTTTGAATAATATTCCAAATAAACTTTGGCATATGATTATTTAAAACTGACCGAATTTTGTCAAGTGGATTAAGAACACGAACGTTCGATTCAAATATGCTGCTCGATATTCAAATATGTAGCCCAACACCGCATCGCTTCTGTTCAATGTTTTATGTTATAATGCAACAACTCAGTTACCAGGGACGCAAGAATGCTGTTTCCCGTGGTGACTGCTTGCAAGCTAGCTGTTAGGGTCAGCAGAAAGGCAAAGCGTTCGGCAATTTCAAAACGCAAACCGATACAAGAGTCGTCCAGAGGCTGACCAGCCTTATGTATCTTACTATTGACGTTTCTGGCTGCACCATCCTGGCAACAATCATAGGATTGAGCCAGCTAGGCACCGATAAAAAAATGCAAACACCCCCGCCCCCGGTCAGGCTTCCGTTGTGTCGAACACAGTGTGGATGTAATTTTATAATCACTTTGAACCCCCGTCAGCCTACAATTGGCCCTTTGCGAGAGCATGTGCTCGTCTTGTTTTTCATCAACATCTCTTGCTTGCGGAAAATTGGACCTAATCAAAGGATAACAATATCTCGTCCGTCTCCTCTCCTACGCATGGGAACACCACACACACGTGTATCTTCATTTTTCTTGAGCAATAAGAATAGTTTTCCTCGAACTTATCTGACCGGTCGGACGAGTGCTCCTTCGAAACGAAAGCAACGCTTCTTTGCAAATTACGCAAAGTGCATTTGGTACATTTTGTGGGCGGTCGGAAATCCGCCTCACTTCTCGATGCAGCCATCTAGCCAGTGTGTGTGTGTGTGTATATGGTGGTGGGGTGAGAGATGCACTTTTGTATATCAGAAGCACGCTGTACACCACATCACCTAGGCAAGAAGGATATCTACTTTCCGTACTATTAAGATTAGACTCGTTGCAGTTTTCGGGCGTTCGAGCAATGTGTTCTCAGAGCAGGTGCAGGTGCGAGTGCGGAGTAAACTTTCTTGGTCTTATTGTTTTTCCATTTCCAGGAGCTGGTCTTTCTCATACCCTCTGGTGCCTGTACTCTGATCGGGGGGAAGGGGACGCATTCCAAGGGTTTCCAGTCGGACCGTACGCACTATCGTGTGATGAAGTCGACAATGACGATAAGGCCGATGGGTGGTATCACGTTACCACTCCCAGTTTTGTAGCGTCAGGAAATCAACCCATCGTGCAGCCTCATCCCTTCCAGCTATTTTCATGGATAGACAAAGAAAAGTTTCCTCACTTTGAGTTGAGTGAGCTGCTGACCACGCCGCACCGTGTCTCGGGGTGTGCCGAATAGTATTCCACGTGTAAAGGAGTGGTTCTTATGGATAAGCTGTTCGATCATCCCCAGGGACCAAAGTGCATCTCGAAAAGCTGCACCGGTCCTCACGGGATGCACCTGGTGACGACGTGGAAGGCTGTGCGGATAAATCCTTTATTCGAATCTCTGCAAATCATCCACATCCGGCCATTGGTCGAGCACGAGGGGGCACTTTTCCGAGGAAACTACTTTCAGCCGTGGGAGGAAGGGGGGATTATGGGTAAAAGTAAAACAATACATAATCTTTGGACAACGGTCCAAGGTTCTTTCCATTTCTGCATCATCGTCGTCGTCGTCGACTTCCTGTTTTTTTGGGGTGGGACCTCCTTCTGTACAATGAGATGAACGCATGCAGGCAAACAGTGCAGGCTAACGAGCACACATAAGAAGAAGAAGAAACCGGGCAGCCTCTGGGTGATATGCGAAATAAGGGATCAGTATTTATCGCAAACGAACGCATATCGAGTGCGTGCCTGTACGGTCCATGCGTCAGGCACTGGCTCTAGCTTTCTCTCTGCATATGGAAGAGAATAATCTTGACCAAATAGCATCCCTCTTCTCACCCCCCCCCCTCACCACCATCGATGGTGCGCCAGAAGAATCGTTTCCACATATATAGTGCTGCAAGGCCCACCCAAACTCTCGGAACGGCAGCATCCTTCGCCACCCCCTCCACGCAGCCGTCTTCGCTGTGGCACCTCCACGCTACCACAAGTTGGCCTACAGGCAGCGCAGCTAGGAGAGTGTTGTGCAGATCCCGGAACTCCTTCTTCTTAATCCGCTGCTCCTCATTCGGTTTTATTTAGTTCTTCCCGGGCGGGTCGGGACGGTATTAGCAAAGATAACCGAGAGTGCTCCAAACACCGGGCCCTCTACAGCGCCAATGAAAAAGCCGCTATGTGCGTGTATGTGTGCGCACATAGGACCCACGTTCTCATAGCGGGAGCTGATAAGGAGGAGGCGAACAGCGCATCGTACATACGAACCCACCCGCAGGAGGGAGGATCTTCTCGACGTCGACTCGCGCAGCAGAAAGTGGGAGTTGGAGTCCGGTCGTTGTTGATACGCAAAAGCTTTTCGTTTATTTCTTTCCCGTCACTGGCGTTGTAGTTTAGAGAGTTTTAGAAGCTGATTGTGTGAACCAATTGGCTTGTTTGATGGGGGTTTCCACTTAGCGGCAGCCCAAGAGCCATCTGAATTGTATCCGAGACATTTAGATATTTTCGTTGAAATTTGAAAAAAAGATTTTACATGGCGTCTCCTCAATATGAATGTTTTATTGTATTTTTCCGAAAGTTTGTAACGTTGACTACGGGGGAGATTCTTCAGGTCTAAACTCGATTAAATAAGTGATTGAATGGAACACTTTCCGAATTCAATTGAACTCAACACCTTTCATTTACTGTGCAAGCAATTAGTTTGAACGAATTCCATGTTAGGTCAATTTAATGCAAGTAAATGTAATCAACAAATCTGACTGTCCGTTATCCTTTAACGTATGTCATGATGTTTTGGTCATTTCATTCATTGATCGCGGACTTTGTGGACCTTGACATATGTGAACGGAAGAATTGCTTAACGATTATTGTATTTTACATTTGTCTCTGAACTAATTGCATCTCTCTTCAGGCTCCAGGTACTAGGTTTCGATATTGAGAGGCACGTCAAACGCATATTGTTGGTCTAATCATCAAACGGTATGCATATAAGTTCAGTGAACTGAAGATATGGAGGCATATCTTCCAATACAGTCTTGAATAATTGTTCGGTGTTGAGTTCGTGGAGTAGTTTTTGCATTCCTACAATGAATGACGGAACGTTTTATAGTATTTCGATAAAATTTCATCGTTATGATGAGTGAGTAAGGCAATCAAAAAGGTCGGGTTTCTTGAAACAATACAACAACTATAGTGGTGTTGGCGAGGTATACGGTTCATCGCATTGTTGCTCGCTACACCATCTGGTCTGTATCAACTGCTCATCATGCATTCAGCCGTTCGATTGGGTACGAGGTACATATAAAATTCATATAATTAAAAATTAGACAATAAGACATGTGTTTTATTATAATGAAGGATAGCGGGGAATCCGGACTGGGAAAAAAACATAAACGGGTCCCTGCTACGGAAGATATTCTTTATGGGGAAGAATCTGCTCATGCAACCAAGGCCCCCTTGAAAAAAATACAAGCCCCACTCTCCAATACCCCCACTTCCACCAACGATTTCGCCTCCCCCTTCTGATGTTCCCGATGCAACTCAACCCTTGTTCTCGTCTCCCCCCCCCCTGTTTTCTCCACTCCCCGTGTCAGAGTCTATCCAGAAAATTCACCTGAAACAATAAAAATTGGTGGAGTTGGCAAGTTAAAGGAGCTCCCCTCGCTGGGAATCAAAGCCTAGGACTGTCGCAAGCTCAGTAAAGTCTCTCATGAAAGTGAGCACCCCAAATTCATGACGCCCGATTCGTTTCGAGTATCTTTTGCTGGATCCGCCCTCCCTGACTACGGTATGGTGGGCAAGTTGAGGCTACCGGTGGGTCTTTTTGTACCATAATCTGTGACCTGTTAAAAATGCAAGTCAGTAGGTTATACTGCAACTTATTGCACCAACAAGAAGCGCTGTGTCACCTGCGGAGAGGAACATGCGGGTAAACCCTGCAGTGCGACTGTTGAGGACAGAAATTCATGACCCTATTTTGAAATAAAAAAAAAACCTAAATGAATTTGTATGAAAAGGAATCAATGCCCATTTACTAAGGAATATGCTCATTTACTGTGTCCACATACCGATACAATCTCCGTTTTTCGAAGAATACATATTTCATTAAAAGAAACAAGTTGCAGAATCTAACATATTTAAGTGTGCGGTCAAAATGATCACCTGGTGGTGGAAAAATGAACACATAACACCATGCTAAATGGGTTAGATTTAAACGTTGTTTTATGTCCAGATTTGTTTGAATTATTACTGAGAAAGTTGGTATATGTATGAAATAATCTCTGCCTATTCACGTAGAGTAGTAATAAATATTTTTTTCATACGTACAAAAACGTAGTAAGAAACACATAACGCTTCATATATTGAAGTTTGGTTTTGGTTGGGGTGGCAAATTTTTCCAGGGCCAAGGCTGTGGCACATTGAAGGAACCTCTTGAAGAGCAACATAAAGGGTGTGTCACATCAAATTGCATCACGGAAAAAACACTGTAGAAATTTTATTTTTAGGAATTATATCTTCAGCTTTCGCTTATAATCAGATAAGAGTGTATAGATCACGTTGGCCATGCTTCACTGTCAATTTTTCGTAAATTTGGAAAAATGTCGTCGAACGAAAAAGAGCGTCGTGAATTAATCCTGCGCACTCTTTTCGAGAATCCGGAGTCGTCACATCGGGACATCGGTAAGATGCTGGGAATCGTCCAATCCACGGTCAGCAGAGTACTAAAACGATACTTCGAGAACCTAACCATCGACCGGAAGGTGAAGAACGGCAAAAATGGATGCTATGTCAGTGAAAAAGATCACAAGCGCGTAGTTAAGCAGTTTAGACGTGATTCGAGAAGTTCGGTCCGGGATGTCGCCAATAAGCTGAATTTGTCAAGTTCATTCGTCCAGCGGACCAAGCAGCGGGAGGGCCTGCGTACATACAAGGTTCAGAAGGCTCCTAACCGCGACGAAAGGCAAAACATGGTGGGGAAGACGCGAGCCCGGAAGCTGTACACCGAAATGCTGACGAAGCCGCATTGCCTGGTAATAGACGACGAAACCTACGTCAAAGCGGACTTTCGTCAGCTACCGGGCCTGTTGTTCTTCTCCGCAGAGGACAAATTCAGCGTTCCGGAGGAGATTCGCAAGCAGAAACTATCCAAGTTTGCCAAAAAGTACATGGTGTGGCAAGCGATCTGCTCTTGCGGAAAGCGGAGCGCCCCCTTCGTGATGACCGGCACGGTAAACGGGCAGGTTTACCTTAAGGAGTGCCTACAGTAGCGCTTACTACCACTATTGAAGCAGCACGAGGGCCCGACCATCTTCTGGCCGGATCTCGCTTCGTGCCACTATTCAAAGGACGTGTTGGAGTGGTACGAAGCCAACGGGGTCACCTTCGTGCCAAAGGAAATGAACCCGCCCAACGCGCCGGAGCTTCGCCCAATAGAGAAATATTGGGCGATTATGAAGTAGGCCCTCCGGAAGAACCCAAAAGTTTTCAAATCGGAGGCGGACTTCAAGAGAAAATGGATTTCTGTTCAAAAAAAACTACAACCTGACGTTGTACAGAACCTTATGGACGGGGTAAAGAGGAAGGTGCGAGCATACGGGCTTGGGCTCGAAGTATGAATAAAAAAAATGCCAAAAGTTGTTTAATAGTTTTTATTTTACTGTCTAAAATTTTCAAAAGGATCGGTCTACTGGGTGAATTTCTACAGCGTTTTATCCGTGATGCAATTTGATGTGACACACCCTTGTAAGTCGTTATCCGGTGGTGACTCATTTTGACCGAAACAACAAAGTGATTTCGAGTGCAAATTAATAGCTGAAATCAAACAAAATATCTGTTTAAAGGGTGTGTCACATCAAATTGCATCACGGAAAAAACGCTGTAGAAATTCGCCCAGTAGACCGATCCTTTTGAAAATTTTAGACAATAAAATAAAAACTATTAAACAACTTTTGGCATTTTCTTTTTATTCATACTTCGAGCCCAAGCCCGTATGCTCGCACCTTCTTCTTTACCCCGTCCCTAAGGTTCTGTACAACGTCAGGTTGTAGTTTTTTTTGAACAGAAATCCATTTTCTCTTGAAGTCCGCCTCCGATTTGACAACTTTTGGGTTGTTCCGGAGGGCCTACTTCATAATCGCCCAATATTTCTCTATTGGGCGAAGCTCCGGCGCGTTGGGCGGGTTCATTTCCTTTGGCACGAAGGTGACCCCGTTGGCTTCGTACCACTCCAACACGTCCTTTGAATAGTGGCACGAAGCGAGATCCGGCCAGAAGATGGTCGGGCCCTCGTGCTGCTTCAATAGTGGTAGTAAGCGCTTCTGTAGGCACTCCTTAAGGTAAACCTGCCCGTTTACCGTGCCGGTCATTCCGCAAGAGCAGATCGCTTGCCACACCATGTACTTTTTGGCAAACTTGGATAGTTTCTGCTTGCGAATCTCCTCCGGAACGCTGAATTTGTCCTCTGCGGAGAAGAACAACAGGCCCGGCAGCTGACGAAAGTCCGCTTTGACGTAGGTTTCGTCGTCTATTACCAGGCAATGCGGCTTCGTCAGCATTTCGGTGTACAGCTTCCGGGCTCGCGTCTTCCCCACCATGTTTTGTCTTTCGTCGCGGTTAGGAGCCTTCTGAACCTTGTATGTACGCAGGCCCTCCCGCTGCTTGGTCCGCTGGACGAATGAACTTGACAAATTCAGCTTATTGGCGACATCCCGGACCGAACTTCTCGAATCACGTCTAAACTGCTTAACTACGCGCTTGTGATCTTTTTCACTGACGGAGCATCCATTTTTGCCGTTCTTCACCTTCCGGTCGATGGTTAGGTTCTCGAAGTATCGTTTTAGTACTCTGCTGACCGTGGATTGGACGATTCCCAGCATCTTACCGATGTCCCGATGTGACAACTCCGGATTCTCGAAATGAGTGCGCAGGATTCATTCACGACGCTCTTTTTCGTTCGACGACATTTTTCCAAATTTACGAAAAATTGACAGTGAAGCATGGCCAACGTGATCTATACACTCTTATCTGATTATAAGCGAAAGCTGAAGATATAATTCCTAAAAATTAAATTTCTACAGCGTTTTTTCTGTGATGCAATTTGATGTGACACACCCTTTACCTCTCATTGAATATGTGAACAGTCGTCCGAACTGATGATTTGTCGAAGGTATCAGGTCGAATAATTCGAATTTCACGGGAAATTCTTTAAATACGATGCGCGCAAAGTTATATCCGGATGGCGACCGTGAGAGAAATTTTGGTTTTGTTTATTGTTTTCGTCGCAAGCTGTAAACAGCAACTGAGCATAAGTCTCCACATTGCAGGGGAACCCTACATTAACTCTCGGCATGTAAAACTTACAAGACCCGCTGAGAGAAACAGAAACGCTTTTTAAAGGAACGCTCGAAGCGCACTTTTGCGGAAATTATGAAGCGCAATTCTACACTGGCCCAACAACCAATCAACACACAGCTAACGAGGAGACCGAGTATTTTCCAAGGGAACCCTCGGCGCAAAATCCGTACGAACAGTTCACCTTCAAGTGACCCAGCACTCGAAGGGACATCAAAAACCCCAACTGCCCCTGTTTTGCCATCTAGTTCAACTTCTCAATCGGGATTTGTTATATTTGACGTTTCCGACACCATCAGAACCATTGTCTCTTGATGTTTAATTTGAATAGAGAGGTCGGAGATATCACTGTTTTACAGTGGAATTGTCGAAGTCTTATCCCTAATTTTTTCTGTCTTTCTGCTTGTCGTGTTTTGTGTTGAATATATTTGATCAGTGCACATTGATCAAATTTTATCTGTCAAAAACCAAATATTAGGTCGGGGAAAAAGTTATCCATTATTTTTGGGTGAAATCCAAAACTATTTTTAATATGCTTCGGATTGTCAGATTTGGGTCGAATATACACCGTTTTGTTGTAAAATTTGTTTCCATTCTAAAGGCAGCTTCATAATGTTTCTATCATAGAAGTCTTGGTCTTTATTATCGAAAAACCCTAGCAATAGACTGTTACAATCTTCTCTTGATTCCGATTTTCTATCGCTCAGGAAATTTGCAATGCGAGAAGAAGATGGTAATCGCTTGGTGCCAGGGCTATACTATATGGTGGATGCATTAAACATCCCAATCAAGCTATCGCAATTGTGTGGCCTTGCGTTAACCTGATGGAACAATACGCTTCTTCTGTTGTTCAATTCTGGACGTTTCTGGTCAAACGTTAGCATCCAACGGTCCATTTGTTGACAGTAGATATCCGAATTTAGTGTATTGCACTAAAACAAAAATAAGAAAATATTAAAAAAAATTGTTTTTATATTTTTTTGAAATAAATTAATTTGCACGTATTTTACTGTTGCAGTATCGGCAACATAAACACCACTCACATTTTCAGCGTGGGTTGCAATTTCGCCTTAATAAGTGTAAAAGTAAAAGTGTAAAGTGTAGAATAAAAAGTGTAAAAGTGTAAAAGGTGAACTGGATGGAACAAACAAAGAAAGCAAAAAAAATTTTTAAGTGAGAAATGTAACCTTTTCAACGAGCCTAAACTTAAAACTGTATGATCGATATTACGAGAGATATTGATCACTAAAGTCAGCTACCGAGAAAATAATGAATATCTTTTTCCCCAACCTAATATTAGGCTGTCAAAAAAGTCCTGCGGTATTTCCGCGAGGTGTCGTTGTAAGCGCGTAGTTCTAGTTGTATTCATTGTATCGAGTCATACTATAGCTTGTTGGAAAGGCGCTATAATATAGTCCTCGACAGTGTTTTGTTTGGTTAAGTCGTTCGTGAGTTATAGTGTCGCAAATATGGAGCAAAATAAAGAGAAAATCCGACATATTTTACAGTACTACTATGACAAAGGCAAAAATGCATCTCAAGCTGCCAATAAAATTTGTGCAGTTTATGGCCCCGATACAGTTTCCATTTCCACCGCACAACGATGGTTTCAACGTTTTCGTTCTGGTGTAGAGGTCGTCGAAGATGCGCCACGCTCCGGAACAGGCCTTCCGGAGCGTGGCGCATCGAAAATTGCGACAAAATCGCTGAATTAGCCGAGAAAGACCGGCAAAGTAGCAGCCGTAGCATCGGCCAAGAGCTGGGGATAAGTCATTAAACCGTTATTAACCATTTGAAGAAGCTTGGATTCACAAAGATGTATGGGTGCCACACACGTTGACGCAAAAAAACATCTTTGACCGTATCGACGCATTTGAATCGCTGCTGAATCGCAACAAAATCGACCCGTTTCTGAAGCGGATGGTGACTGGCGATGAAAAGTGGGTCACTTACGACAACGTATTGCGCAAACGGTCGTGGTCGAAGCCCGCTGAAGCGGCTCAGACGGTGGCCAAGCCCTCATTAACGGCCAGGAAGGTTCTGGTGTGTGTTTGGTGGGATTGTCAAGAAATAATCTATTATGAGCTGCTTCCCTATGGCCAAACGCTCAATTCGGACCTGTACTGCCAACAACTGGATCGCTTGAAGGTAGCACTCATGAAGAAGAGGCCATCTTTGATAAACAGAGGCCGCATTGTCTTCCATCAGGACAACGCCAGGCCACACACTTCTTTGGTGACGCGCCAGAAGCTCCGGGAGCTCGGATGAGAGGTTCTTTTGCATCCGCCGTATAGTCCGGACCTTGCACCAAGTGACTACCACCTGTTTTTGTCCATGGCGAACGAGCTAGGTAGTCAGAAGTTAGCCACAAAAGAGGCCTGTGAAAATTGGCTATCCGAGTTTTTTGCCAATAAGGAAGTGAGCTTCTATAACAGGGGTATTATGAAGTTGGCATCTCGTTGGGAACAAGTCATCGAACAAAACGGCGCGTATTTGACTTAAAACAGATGATTGTTACTAATTTTATGAACCAATGAAAATTAAAAAAAAATACCGCAGGACTTTTTTGACAGCCTAATATTTGGCTTCGGTCGAACAGTGTATGAGCACTAGGGTGGCCGCGAAAATGGTCATGTCAAATTTCAAAAACCGACCCACATACATTTTATTTATTGGCCCAAAAAATGTTCTATGCAAAATTTCAGCTCAATGATGACATGATTTAGGGGTGTCTCAAAACGCTCAAAATTTTGATTTTTTGACCCTCGAAATTCTCCCAACGGGGGAGTACATAAAATCGGGGTTTTCAAAAAATATGTTGATGTCAGATGTCTTCAAATTGCATGAAACGTCGAAATCTGGTGTTATCTCGAAAACTCTTTTTGAACAAAAATAAACCTTCTGGGGCTTTGAGTGCTTTAAAGCGCTTCTAAATCATATCCGATAGAGCTGAAATTTGACAAACGTAAATTTTTTGGTGGCCAATAAACAAAATGTAAAAGTTTGGTTCTTTAAATTCGCTGACGATTTTTTTCCATGCATCCATTGCTACCCTAATGAGCACCCTTAGCGCTATCGGAGCTATCCGTTCAGAGAGGCCACAAAATCACTCGCCGTACTACCTTGAGAAGATACGAAAGTTATCGATTGCTTTATCCAAACGCTATTACGTCATTTCCTTTATCTGGGTTTCTTAAAATTTCTCTATTCCGGACAATAAGAGAGCTCTCGAAATGCTTCCGTGGCCGAGTGATTAGCGTCACACATTATCATGCTGGGGGCTCGGGTTTGATTATCGTTCGGACCGGATGATTCTTCGTTAAATAAATTTTTTTCGCACTGAGGTCAGACGTATTCTAGAGCTTGCCATTCCAGAATACATTCAAGGCGTGTTATTTGTCATAAGAAATATCAAAAAGTACTAATAAAAAATGATGCTAGTTAATTCCCACGCCATCGGGGGTTTTCGTAGCCACATTGGTTGCGCGTTTGCATACTGAGCGATCGATCGTGAGTTCAAAACTCAGGGCCTTCAATTGACCATCTTTGTGTTGTTATAGAATAACTACGTCCATGCAAATCATCAGCGATGGAGATCGATCCTCGGTCGAATAAAGATCGATTCATTCATACAAACTACTTTGCTCTGCAAGAAACATCGGGCTGTTGTGCTATTAATAAACCAACAATGATCAATATAAATTTTCTCCGCTGTCCAGTCTGCTGAACAATGGATGAACAGAAAGAATACTCTCACGCCTAAATGGCTACTTTTGTGTAACTTACCATAATGTATGGGAACAGAATAAAATACTCTTAAGCTTAAATGGCTACTAACAACTGTGTAATTTGCAATTTATAGAAATCTAAGCACGTAACATGTACATGATTGAAACCCGGCTCTGTTACAGCTAAAATGCTAATGAGCCTAAATAAATTAACAAAACGGAAAAAAATCTCACGCTTACCCAGCCTCAAACCGTGGTCCAAAACACTGGACTTGTGTCGGGTTTTTGTTCGCACCTTACCCCGACTCATGTCCAATCAATGTTCGCTAGACGCACAACTCTTTCGATGTAAAGCCCTTCATACATAGAGTGAAATCAATATCAATCAATATCAAATGTTATACTACCAACTAAGCAACTGAACACTTTATCCTCCGTAACCCTATGCATAAACCCTGGGAATGAAGAAATGGGTCGTTTAGTTGCATTTTTTCCATACTAGCAGAATATTTCCCCGAGCTTCCAACTAAAGCCCTGAATACACGACACTCAGCACAGTATAGTCTAGTTTTGTCCATAAACGTCCGAAATAACACCCCGTGAATCACTCCATTTGTTTTGTTTCTTTTCTTTTCTCAAATTCACACCTGTCATCCGGAAGTCATAATTCAAGGCAGACGGTAATAGTGAGCTTATTGAAGGATTATGAGCGATGATTGCGGCTTTCACCCACTTTCATCGCTAATTGTTTTCCCATCCATGTTTGTACTTACAGCCCATGAAGGTTGCCACATTCACGGCAGATGCTATAACCTGGAGGATAATAACCACCGCAATGCTTGCTCCTAATCGTGACGTGACGAACGATTACGGAGTGATTAACATTGGATTCCAAGATGAGTAGTTAGTGTACAATCTGTTAGTGAGTAAGGTCGTGCGTGTGGTATGGTGTGTGCATATGCATTCATTCATGTGGTGTTATTCCATCAATTTATTATCATAATAATATGCTGCCAAGTTGCTGCTGGTGCTTATGTATGTGTGAGTGTGTATGTATGTGCGTATGTGCGGCACTTCTTGAAGCCACATGTGGAACACACCATCAATCCCCTCGTGCGACGGGCTTTATAGACGGGATATTGGTATTTCCGGCTATCCAGCACGGATTAATTTAATGGATCCGTACAATTAAATGCCCCATTGGACGTCAACACATTGTCTGTTTGGGGTTTTGTTTGTTAGCTTATGCACGTGTTGGAGTGTATGGGTGGGTGCGTGCGAATAACGCGATAATTAGTATTTAATGGTTGCTTCTATGGAATCAGATGCGATATCTTTGATTTTTGATGTACAGGGACAAATGAATGAGACTGTCAAAGTTCAGATGAGCATAATTGTTCGAAAAATATGGAGCAATTTCACGCCACATGAACTGGTTGCCCCGCACCTTTCAATTTTTCAAAAAACTTTTTACATTAGGTGACAGCAATCCAAATTTACAATTTTCATTTACATGTGACCAATTTTAATTATGACTTTTTTATTTCTAATGATACAGTTCTATTTACCCAAACCTCTTTGTATTATATTATTATACCTTACTAGCTGATCCGGCAAACATCGTCCCATCCAAAATATTTTTTTTGCCGTCACCCTTTAAAATTACCTTTTACCATAAAAGTCCTAGTACTTCTACCAAAATTCGTCAATATAATATCAAGTTATTTTCAGGCGCAATCCTCGCTCAAGATTTTTCAACCACTTGCAAATAACATAATTCTCCGTTACATGGAATAAATGTTATATACAGAAAATATGATAGAATAAAGACAGTCCTGAATCGGACAATTCCTTCTTCGAGTTTTGCACTTACCTATTCCATTTTTATAGACGGAAGAAGATATAGTAGTGCGTTTTTTCAACTGATGCACATCAATTACATTACCATCTATTTCCACTTTCGAACAAAGATCAATTTCGTTGGCGCAAACATCGAATGGACTAACAACGCTTATCACTATGTAATTGTAGAACATATGGGAATTGAGCTTTCCGAATTTTCCTTCAGAGTTTTCCGAAAATTGGTCCAGTTTTTATCAATCAACTGATTCGAACCATCTCTTAGAGTTTTTCAACTCTTCAATGACAGTTCTTCACGATAATTTTATCCCTACCCGTACAGTTAAATCACGTAAGACAAACAAATCCTAGTTTAATTGTACAATAATGAGAGCAATGATTGATCGCGACCTGGCTTACAATGTCTGGAAAAACTCGAAGCTCACCGATAATCGTAGATTATCAAACGGCTACGCAATAAAGTGAACAAACTTATCCGTGATACGAAGAAACATTTTTTCACGTTGCATCTTGATCCTAAATTACCAGTACAGTAATTATGGGAAAGATTAAAATCAATGGGTGTTGGTAAAGCTAACTCCTGTTCTATTAACAGTTCTATTAACGTTCTATTCTAAATTCTACGCAAAAAAAAACATTTGTAACAATTATTAAAAGATGAATGTCTTATGTTACTTGTTGATGGATAAATAATAATAATAATAATAATAATAATACGTATTGTCACTTATCTTTTCTAACAGGAACAATTACCTGGAAAGAACAGTGATTAGTTGTATCATGAATAATACTTACCACTAGCGGTAGGAAACAACACAAAACAACAACCACAACACATAAACAATAACAAGAGAATTGTCACGGAATAGGGAACGCATGGAAACGAACCCGCTATACAAAGCGTATTGTTTATATCTATCCAGATGACTATGGGAACAATCGTATAAATAGGGCTCGAAATGTTCAGAACAGAGTTCAGTCTCAAATAAACCATCGATCAGTGTAGGTCAAGCTTTTGACTATATTCGATCTCATCATCTCTCTATTCTTATTTCTTCATCACTCTGGAACTCTGCACAGATATCTCCCTGGGCGGAGACATTGTGTTTCATTTGTATATCAGCCCTCTGTCGAACCACCATAGAAACATTTATTGTTCCCTAAAACTTCCATATGAAAAATTTGGTACGATTTGCTTCATTAGTTCTCGAGCTATTCAGAAATTTGTGCTTCATTTGTATGGCTGCCTTCTTGAAGAGGGGGGAGGAGTGTCGAACCACTATAGAGACGTTTATCAATACCTAAAACTTCTATATACCAAGTTTGATTTCATTTGCTCGATTAGTTCTCGAGTTATTCACTCTGGGTATACAAAAATCGTGATACATCGTGAACAGCTCTTGTGGATAGAGTGGACTTAGACTTTATCCCATTCCATTAAGCATTTCCATAGCCATAGCCGATTTTGCTTCAGCACTACGAAGGGATTTCTCTTGAGAGAGAGAAAAATCGAACATGAACCAAGACACGTTAACCTCTTAAGCCCTCTTTATGTGAGGATTTTTCACCAAAACTTGAAGAATTGTCTTCCGAGTAACATTTAAATTGAAATATTACTTTATTTACATGAGCGATTTTGAGATATTCATAGCTGTTCGACCTATTTCCCGCTTATCCCGATTAGAGAGCTTCGATTTACGTGGAGATCTCTCCTCCTTACCGTATCCTTGAGGATTCGCCAAATAATTGAGGATCGTCCAATCTGACGAGCAATTTCTTTGATACCAACATTTTCTTGGTGAAGTGCAATGCATGTCTTTCTTAAAAAAAAATATAGTTAAGAATTCGGCTCCTTAAAACTTATGTAACTGAGCCTGTAAAAATAAACGAATTAATAAAAAAAAAGTTATGATTTTTCAAAGTTCACCGTAATCATTCCTTGTATTTGTTATTTATAGATTACATGGTTTCGGGACCAAGGGCGCTATATTTTCTTTTCTTTTTCTTGAAAGCTGAGAATTTTTTACATAACATATTTCGAAACCAGAGAGGCGTTTTTTTGTTGTTATGTTATGATTTTTCAAAGTTAATCGTAATTATTTCGTAATTATTCATTGTATTTTTGAATTATAGCTTACATAGTTTCGGGACCAAGAGCGCTATGTGTTTTTATATTTTTTATATATATATTTTTTGAGTTTTTTCACATAACGTTTCCAAAATTCAGAGAGGCATTTTTTTAGTTTTTGAGTCATGATTTTTCAAAGTTACCATGTTTTTGCGCAGGTAGCTCAATGAGTAAACATAGGAATAAATATAGTTACCGGTAGATATTAAGGACAATGAAAAAGGTAAAAGTAAAGGTAAAGGTATCTCAGGTAAACCCGTTATCATCATTTGAAGCAAATTTCCGGAACTCAGTTATGTCATAGTTTTAGAACGGAAAAGGAAAATTATATTATGGTAAAATGGTAAAACGATCCTCGAGAATAAAATATCCACTTTCCACGAAAATCTGAGAACCACTTTATCGGTTTGGCATGGAATGGCTGTATATATATATATATATATATATATATATATATATATATATATATATATATATATATAGATATATATATATATATATATATATATATATATATATATATATATATATATATATATATATATATATATATATATATATATATATATATATATTCATGTGTTTGAATTGGTGAATCCTGTTAATAAGTGACGATATTATAAATATTCTAAAATACTCCAGGATCAATTCCTAGATTTTGGCTCTGCGAAGTTTTAGACTAAGATTTTGTTTTAATTTTACTTCCAACGGCACAAGAGAACTTGGAGACTATTTAATCACTGCCATCACTGTTTCTGACAGATAACACGTTGCGCTTCGAAATATAGTATTAAGCCTGAAAATTTCGAAATTGTTTGCAATATTTAATCATAATTGTTTAAGATAAAGTTTCAATTAGATATCACAACAAATCTGTTCAAACATATATGTCAACGTTTGCAGTCTGCCAACCGATTTCATTCGAGATGTGCAATTATCATTCCTTCATCGTATGTCAAAGATATGTATCCAATCCGCTAAAATCCGTATTTAAAGCGAATGAGCCATAATATTCGACCGGTCAACCGGAGCGAAGGATCGACACGCACTTTCTTGGTTTATTGACATTGGACCAGTGTGTAACGTAATTATCGACAATCATAAATTCATGTGTGACTATCAGTGCATATTCGCAACCCACAGCTGGGCTGGGAATCAATGAATGGCCCATGATGAGGACATTTTGATTGCAAGTAAACCACTGTGGAATTATTTCCACCGACATGACCAACCTATTTCAGTCGGCTTTCAGCAGCGAATTTTCTCCGTGCCTTTCTAGGAATACGAAACGAGGCGACACCGCTGCATATTGCACCCATGAACAGTACACATAGGACTCGGACCGACCGACCGGCCGCAAAGTGATTGATAAAGGAATCCTACCGAAATGTACCATAATTGCTTTCTGATCTGATAATAACTGGGTCAACGGCTAATTTCCGCTGTGTGGCCAAACAGCCGGTGACAGTTTCTCGAAAGAGAAAGTTCAAGGTTTAACAGAGACACAGCAACTCAAACACGATTAAATCTACCTTTCCAACGACACCCGGAGCCAGCGATTACACCCCATTCAGATATGATTCGCTGATTAGAGACTTACCTGAGCGCGGAACACCATAAATTATTTTGCCCCGCCAAAAGCCGGCTTTCGTTAACCGCGAGGGTCCCAACAAAAAAAAAACATCTCCTCAACCGGGACTCTAATCCTCGGCGCACGAAGCGAACGGATGTTAATTTGTTTTTGTCCATAAAATAAATGTTTATTTTTGTTTTGAATAGTAATTTACTAACTATCGCGCGCACTGCCACGGGGAAGGATCGCTAGCGCGAAACAATCAAACGGAACCCCTTTTTCTTGCCTGCACACTGTCTTTCGTGGGATTCCCAGGTTCCCGGTATTGCTGTCAGTTCCAGCAAATCTTCACTCCCAGGCTTTTGTCACACACAGGATAGACACGCATCGAATAAACCGGCTGCACTTCTACCTGGAATTGTTTTCCACGGTTTTAGAGGTATTCATCCGTTAAATGACGGCTACCTTCGCCAAAAGAAGGAAATAACCTGGTCTCGTGACTGTCTCTCGTAGCAAGGTTATGTTGTCCCTGCGACACTCTTCAGTTGGAAGCATAAATCAGAATTTATGTTATTCTAGAAGTGGATATACTGACGGAATCTTTGAGATCTTTATTCGGGATAGTAAGGTCTGTAACTTGTTTGAGAATCGATGTTTGGAAATACCCTAATTTTGAGCCCTCCTGCACTCGCGCGCAAAATCGTAACTCATATACTCGCGCATAGGATATACACGTAATTGAATGAAGAAAGCTCCAGAAAATATGTTTTCTCCATCTTCATTCAAATTTTATAGTTTCTCCTCAGCCTCCCAGAAACAGAGAAATTTTTGATACTCAACTAAAAATAACGAAATCCGACCCTTTTCCTGTTATTGAAAGTAACCAATTGAATATAATGCATGAAAGAATAATGGGCTATGTAATAACATAAAAACGTATTAATCGATTGAAGTTTCATTGGTGTAAAAATCAGAACATGCCATAACTGAATGCTCGAGACAAACATATGTTTTACATTTCGTGCGGTTGTAACGTGTTTATTACCAGTAGAATAGTTACCAGATAATAAGGATTGTATATTTCTAATATTCTTAGTGTTTGTGTTCTTGGTAAACTTAGATATACCGCCTGTTTTTTTTTGGTGAGGCATACTAAGATCACGAAAAAGGATTCCGAGAAACTTTCTGCGTCTTGTTCAGCTCATACAGGGTCTTCCACATTAAACGCCCACGCAACAAATTTTAATAACTTCTACAAAAGTGAACCGATTTTTTTTTAACAAAAAAATGCTTAATTAAGGACATTTTCGATGTGACCACCCCTTTTTTTCGATAACGCGTTTTAAATGGTAAAAAAAATATTCATGCACAACTCTAACATTACGACTTTGATGCAGTTGAAAATCCGAATTATTTCTTCTTTAAGGGGGTAGTGGAAAAGAACGGCAACTTGCTTACTGAGAAACCGATGGTTGCAGCCCGGTGGAAGGAGCACTTTCAGACGCTATTGAACGGTGAGGAGCAAGATGAGCATAACAGGAACTAGATGAGGATTATGAATGACGAACAAGCTGTGGAGCCACCAACACAGGAAGAGGTTAAAAAGGCGAATAGTGAGCTGAAAAACTGCAAGGTCGCTGGGAAGGATAGTATCCCGGCCGAACTTCTAAAAGCGGGAAGCGAGCGGCTGTACTATGCGATACACCAGATCATATTGAGGATCTGGGCGGATGAACAAATGCCGAACGACTGGTTGGAAGGCCTCATATCCCCAATCTACAAGAAGGGCCATCGACTCGATTGTAACAACATTATATTGCTTAACTCTGCATACAAAGTGCTCTCCCGTATCCTGTTCTACAGATTGAGACAGCTGGAATCCTTCGTCGGCGAATACCAGACTGGTTTTCGACAGGGGCGTTCCACGACGGATCAAATGGATGTGCTCTCCAACTTACTGTTCAACATAGCGCTTGAAGGAGCAGTACGAAGAGCCAACGTGCAAAGAAACGGTACGATCATCACGAAATCGCACATGCTCCTTGGTTTTGCGTACGACATTGATATCATCGGTTTCGACCGTAAGGTCGTGGAGGAGGCCTTCAGGCCTTTTAAGAGGGAAGCGGCGAGAATGGGACTTATCACCAACTCTGCCAAAACAAAGTACATGGTAGCTGGCGAGAGTGTGGAGGTTCCGGTGGTGTTGGTACTGAAGTGGAGATTGATGGGGAACGATTTGAATTGGTTGATGAATTAGTTTATCTTGATACGCTTGTGACTTGTGACAACGATATGATCCGTGAAGTGAAACGACGAGTTACAGCTGCGAACAGGGCCTTCTACGGACTACGTAACCAGCTAAGGTCCCGTAGTTTCCAAACTCACACAAAACTAGCGCTGTATAGGACGCTGATCCTCCCGGTGGCCCTTTACGGACATAAAGCATGGACGCTGGAGGAAGCTGACCGACGAGTGCTCGGAGTTTTTGAGCGTAAAGTTTTGCGATCGATACTTGGCGGTAAATTAGAAGATGGAGTGTGGCACAGGCGCATGAATCACGAGTTGTACCGGGTATACAAACATGGTGAAGGTAATAACACTCGGTGGATGTGCGCGGTGGAAGAGGATGCACGATCTGCTGGTGTACGAGGTGACTGGAGAACGGCTGCCCAAGGCAGACTAAAGCTGGACATCTCTAATTTGTTAGGCTCTAGACCGATGAATCAACAATTGGATTGTTGACCAACAAAGTGAGTAAGTACACTATAGAAACTTGAAAAAAATAAAAAAAAATATTTGTGGCCTAAAATCTTTTCGGGAATGTCTACTTTACTGTAGTTTTGTCCCAGGTTTGTCCGATGCTCCGTACAAAAGTTACGAGCCAATTAGTGGACCTAAGTATTTGCGTAAGGAGCGCGGATCCAAAATTTAAAATGCGTTTTTCTCGAAACTATGTTTTGTAAACTGGTGGGAGTTTTACCTTCGGAACGGTCCATCCGATTTTGATGAAATAGATTTTCCCAGATTCTCCTCTAAATTTCCTGTCATCGTACGTAGATATTTTGAAAAATAAAATTTTGGTGAATGTTTTTGTCTCGATTTTTAAAGCAAAAACACAATTTTTTTTTACAAAAAATGTCGCCATTTCGTAGGAAATCAATATATTCAAAAAATCCTACGTACGATGACAGGAAATATATCCAAGATCACGTAAAAAAGCCATTGGTTGAAATCGGTCCACTATAAAAACTTGTAGAACTCCAGTTTACGAGGTCTTAGCTGCAAGGGTTCAACTAACCGGTTGCGACTATTCAGGAGATAGTGCAATTGATACCACTATATGTTTTGTTTGTTGAGTAATACAGGGTTTTCCAACTTTAAATTCCGAAAGTAAATTGAAATAAAACACACTTAGAATTCGAATTTCGATGAAACTTTTATTTCAAATTAAAGTTTGGTTTATGCCATTATGTGTGAAATACAACATCATTCAAATGTCCACCTAGGGCTTCCTCGCACACCTTGATCCGGAACAGGTAATTTTCGATGACTTTTCGGCACATATGGGGCGGTATCTCGGTCATAACTTCACGAATGTTGTCTTTCAAATGTTCAAGAGTTTGCGGAGAGTTGGCATAGACACGGTCTTTCGCATAACCCCACAAAAAAAAGTCTAGCGGGTTCAAATTGCATGATCTGGACGGCCAAATGGCATCACCAAAACGCGAAATTATGCGTTCCTCAAATTTCGTTCGCAATATGGCCATGTTCGGTCGTATTGTGTGGCACGTGGCGCCGTCCTGCTGAAACCACATGTCATCCGTATCCATATCTTCAATTTGTGGCAAAAAAATCGGTTAACATGCGGCCATAGCGCTCACCATTCACAATTACCGTCTCGCCGTCCTCATTTTCAAAGAAATACGGCCCGATGACTCCACCAGACCATAATGCGCACCAAACAGTGACTTTTGGCGGATGCAATGGCATCTCAACAATCACGTGTGGATTTTCTCATATACGCCCCATATATGGAAATTTTTGGTGTTCACATAGCCACCGAGCTCGAAATGTGCCTCATCGCTGAAGAAAATTTGAGCTTGAGCTTGAGCTTGGGTAGACTGTACAATTCATAGTTGCTCTCCGTGATTGACCTGAACCAACCAAATTGCACAAAGAACACACAGAATGACCCTTGGGACTAGCAAATCATTCTCGTTATGCAATTTTCGGTGATTCGAGCTTTAAATGGTCAATAACGACGCCGGCCACGTCCTTACAGTCACCAGGGGAAGGGAAGTAATGTTAGTATGATATTCGCCGCCCGAAGGCCAGAAGGGTCGCCTCTATAGCGTGGATCCCTAGCGTTTATCATGGAAAGGATAGTTGTTAATCGGGAGGGGCAAAAATCAGGATTCACTGAGGTAAGTGATGTGAATATGTATAGGCGAACTATCGACCACTCGACGAAACAGAATTCTAAATATCTTAAAGGATATAACACGCGGCATAAATTATCTTTGGTGTCCTACAAAGGAAAACCTGTTAATTTGATTGGACTGGCTTTATATTTTGTTATTTTATCGTACGTCCAATCAAATCAAATCCAATTGGACGGTGAAGAGTTATCTTTGCGAAACCTGAAAAGGTAACCGAGTAAATTCCTGTGGAACCAACAAGACGGGTGATATATTTCGTTATTCATCCCGCATACTCTGATCGTACTCTAATAATGATGGCAGGGAGTTATGTTTTGGAAACCTGAGAAGCTAATCGAGAGAACTACACGGATAAAGACCCTCTAATCTGAATTTATAAACTCAATCTAGTGTCTGAAATTGAAAAACCAGGAACCAAAAACTAATATAAATGTATAAAGCCTTCCAATTAGCTAACTTACTTAAAATGAAAACTAAAATTGGAGTAGTCTGACAATATTAAATTGCGAAATTAAAAACCTCTAACATAATCAAACCCTGGTCCTGATCACGAACGCCACCCCACGGCGAAAACGAAACGAAGTGAATTTAATCTTGCATACAATACTTAAAAATTTTTAAAATGAAATATTTCTACCGAAAACAGTATTCATATATGTGTATGTACGCTCAGGACTGCCTCTCACTACATACACAGCCGCGCGTCGTTACACAATATAGGAGAAATAAACTCTTCTAAATAATTAGCACATCGAACGCGGAACATAGCTTTCATCCTCATATGCAACATGGGTTTGAGTTCTAACTTCACAGCGCTTGAAAAAATTATAATCTATACATTCACGAAATTTCTTCGACTATAAAGAACGATGTACTTATCTTTGGGGTATTCAAAATTTTTGTACAGGTGATGATGCCTCTGATGGTGATACTACCGCTGCTGAATTCAAAGTCCCTCATCGCTGAAGAAAATTTGATGCGAAAATTCAGCAGTTTGCTGCTGTTGTTCGTTCACCCAATCGACGCATTCCATGGTCACCACGCTCTAATTTTTGTACCAGTTGGACTTTATATGGATGTAGGTGCAAGTCCAAATGCAAATTCGCCACAATGATGTGTTTGACAAGCCCAATTGCTGAGCACGCCGTGGAATCGAAACATTCGGGTCATCCTCCACACTGGCAGCAACAGCAGCAATATTTTCGGCCGAACGCACATTACGATGATGCACAGGTTTCACAATATCCGCTACGGATCCAGTTTGTTCGAATTTACGCACTACATTAGCGATTGTGTGCTCTGTAGGCCGTCCATGACGACCACAATCCTTCCGTAATGCTCGAAAAACATTTGCCGGTTTTTCATCATTTTTATAGTATAATTTAACAAAATTAACAAGTTTTGTGATGCTTAAACGTTCCATATTATAAAATGGCAGACATTAAACTAAGGATATGACGCTTTGGTTGACAGCTATGTCAAACGGTTGTCAGCGCAGGGCTGTATACTTTCGGAAGCCCGAAATGGAAAACCCTGTATATACATTTCATTCGACTGACTTTTCGCTTTCGTATCAGGTGATGTATGCGAACGTACATGTACGGACACGTTCACTAACACCAATTCGACGCCATTTGTGAATAGATATAAGTTCACAGTGGGCCAGACGATGATGTTTTGCGGCAAAATATCAGATGGTGATTAGTTTTTTTCTTCTTCCGTTTAATTATTGTATAGCCAATGGTCAAAGGAATTATATATTTATTCAGCAAGCAAAAAAAAGTTATTTGACAAGCAAAAAAAAAGGAGTTCTATCGGTTACCTTCTCAGGTTTCCCACTATAAAATCTCCGCCAACGCGATTGTATTTCGATGAAAAGTACATACGATAAATACAAGAATATTAACCCTTTGCGGTCGTCTGTCTGCTCTCAGTCACCATAGCAAGGAATCATACTAAATACTTTATTCAACGATGTAATAGTTTACATTTTTTCTAAACAAATGTTAATGTCTGGTGAACTTTTTTCACGGATGTATAAGAAATTTCTATGAATAATATGTAACGGTACTCGGTATGAGTAAAATATTATAAGCGTGGAAATATAAGAGAAACCCTTCCAAGCGAAATCAATTCCGACCGAAAAGGGTTAATATAATATATTATATAAAATGTTACAATTTAACAGGTTTTCCTAGTAAGTCTTTGCCGCGTGTTGTAACACATCAGATTTTAGGGTTTTTGTTTCGTCAAGTAGTCAATAGCTCGCGTTTACATAATCACATCACTTACCGCAGTGAATCCTGATTTTTCTTAACCATTCCCACTAACAACTATCCCTTCCATGATAAACGCTAGGGAACCACGCTATAGAGGCGACCCTTCTGGCCTTCGGGCGGCGAATATCATACTAACATTCCTTCCCTTCTACTGTAAGGACGTGGCCGGCATCGTTATTGACCATTTAAAGCTCGAATCGCCGAAAATTGCACAACGAGAATGATTTGCTAGTCCTAAGCGTCATTCTGTGTGTTCTTTGTGCAATTTGGTTGGTTCAGGTCAATCACGGAAAGCAACTACGAATTGTACAGTCTACCCAAGCTCAAGCTCATCAATATGGGTATCAAATGGAAGTGCTCGACTAGTAGAACATAGCAGATCATGAAAAATCCAAATCAAGATGGTCGCAGTCCTCAAATAACTAATTGCTTTTTAAATGATTTTATTCAGCTTGACCTGTTGTTGAATATTAGGTTGAATATATGTTGAATATTTGAATATTTGTAGGGTTGTCCCACATTTATAGAAAATTGACCCCGTTCCTGTTGACTAATTGATCTGAAATTTGGAAGACACTTATATCTCTGCTGCCATTATCAGACTGCGTATTTCTTGATTTTGAAAAATTCAATTTGGCCGTCGCTAAAAAATGGCTGAATGGCTTGACTTGGAGAACACAAAACATAATAAACAACATAAATTCAAAAAGGTCGCCGCCACGAGTGTGTATTTTTTGCAATCCCCTAAATATCGGTATCAAATGAAATGATTTGACTAATAGAATACAGTACATCATGAAAATATTCCGAAGAAAATTAAGTATGAATGAAATGACGTAGTCCTACGTTAAAATATAAAGCATAAATGCCATGAAAATGTGAAAAGAATTGATAAGAAAAAACATGGTACAGGGCTTTTCAGAATAAACGCTCACGCAAAAAAATCGAATAGCTCCTTATATACAAATATTTCGCTCTGTCGATGGTAACGCAACATTCCCCACTTCGGGACGATATTATTCAGCTACTCGTTCAGTCTGATCGAATGGTTTTTAGTGTCAAAATGTACAATTTACAAGAACCTGTATTTTTAGTGAAATCCTATTACTCGAGCAACTTTAATGAAACTTTATCCTCTTATGGTGAGAATTTCAATATTTCTCGTCTTCGATTACTTCCTCTGGGGGTACGTGAAGGACCGTTGCTATGTTAATAAGCTACAGAATTTGGAGGAACTTAAAGACAAAATCACTCGGATTTTCAATAGCATCGAAGTCGTAATGTTAGACTTGTTGAAGAATTTTGTTCACCGTTATAAACGCGTTATCGAAAAAAGGGGTGGTCACATCGAAAATGTCCTAAAATAAACTTTATTTTCGTTTTAAAAAAATTAAAATCACTTTTGTAGAAGTTATTAAAATTTGTTGCGTGATGTTTAATCTGAAAGACCCTGCACTTACGTTTTCCACCGCAGCGCAGTTTTTATCATGAATTTATTATTTCGTGATGAAATTTTTTTCTAAGGTCAATGTAATGAGGACTGAGCCCCCATTTAACGAAGATAAGGAACCGAGGCGGCACCAACGCCACTATTTCTTATGTTGCACTACCCAGTAAGAATACTTTTTGAATGAAAACTAACGTATAAAACAAATATGATCTTTAAATAACACCCATCAGAAATGAATATACAAATACTTCCTAATAAAAAAAATATTCGAATATACCCTCCCTTCGGGTAAGTGTCGCATTCTGGTAAGGGCCAGTTCGGGTGGATGTTACGTTCGAGTTGCTGTCGCATTCCAGTATTTGTTACATTCGGGTTAGTGGAATGGGTGAATGTCTTTCGGGTAACTGTCTTTGCGGGGGATGTGATTCCTAAAATTTCTCGCAATTGTCAAAAACACTGTATCGATTGTATCAAGTAACGATGCATTCTGTTTGAAAAAATTCGTTGCATTCCCAACATCCAACCATTGTTTCGAAAATGCTATTGCTGATAGCAGTAATGGATCAGTAGCCGAATAATCCAATGCAGACAATATGCGCAAAATGAGTGAAGCTTTATTTTTTCGTGATTTTTCAACTTTACTAATAGATTTTTCCTAATGCATACTTCCATTCTTTCATGAATTTGGAATAGTGTCCCGTTGGTCTATTAATTGCGCACACATCATCACGAGATCTATTGTTCGTAGCAACCCAAAGAAGGCCTAACCCTAACCCTAACTCGGACAAGATATGGTATGCAGAATAAAAACTTAACCCAGTACAAAAAAAAAAAGATTTCCGTCCGTCAAAGTCACGGCCCGTAGCTAATAGCTTGACAGCAAAACATTGATCATAAATTGCATCGCCGCCACGGCAGTAGATTATTTTCTCTGTTCCTTGATCTACACTCCAAGGCTTCTCCCCGCTCGATTCTTTTTCTTCCGAGTGCATCCTCCTTATGGTGTTACCCTCAATTTCCTCAGAGCTGATAGAGAGCAGCGCGAAGGGTTTCGCGCACACCTTTCTTGCTTGCGAGGACAAAGGCGCGGGAAACCCCTCAGGACCCTTTTTCCAATTTCGTGAACCGTGTGGTCGTGTCCCGGTCGGATCTTCGCGGCTTTTGGGATATGAGAACGGTAATTACGGCAGTGATTTGGATGGAATTTGATTTGTATATCGTTGTTATCTTCCGGTGCGCGAGCACATCTTTTGGTTTGACGGCAGATTGTTGTATCCTTTTTTTTTTGCTCTTCTTCCCCCGTTGTTGTCTTTTCGTTGTTGATCCCAGGAAGAAAGTGCATCCTTATCACGTTCCCTCCGACGGACTCATTGAAATTCATTTTATGACAGTTCGCTGGAAAACCGGATTTACACACCCCGAAGGTCCTCTTTGTTTGCCGACATTTGTTTCTACAATTTAAAAATAACATTTAGCGGGATTAATTCTGTTGTTTCGCTGTTTTACGATTATTGCCGTTCGTCCTTCGAGGATCATGCCCGATGCCTTGTTACGGTGATCTCAGCCCAGGTAGAGCCCAGGAGTACCCATAAATCTCGGCTAACATGTCAATTCCGAGTTGTGTTCTGAAGATTATCGGTACAATAAGTTGTTGTACCTGCGAATGGGATGGATGTGTTATGGATTCCATGTTTGGGCTGGGAAAAAAAGGGACGTTTCGGGGCAATTTTGGCAAAGGGTTCGCAGGGATGGTGTTTTCTAATTAAGAGTCACAGACGCATTACGACGGGACCTCCGCTGGAGTTCCATTCGCCACGGGATAAGATTTAGTGGTTGCAGCGTTCTATGGGGCGTAATTGTAGGTTCACTTTCTAGTGAGATTTTGAGAAATTTGCGGCGATTGCAGCAGGTAAAAATCGATATATGATTATTGCTGAAAACGCGATGGTACAAACTCATCGTATCAACCTGTTATTTTTTTTTTAATTTCAAATTGCCCATAATCATTTCTACGTCTAGATTCGCAATTCCGACGACCAGGAAACCGTACTTCCCCGTCCGAAAATTATTTATTTATTACTCATGTCGCATGATCGGTTACACCGATCAATGTTGGCCGATTCGTTGAATTATTGACGCTGTTCCGACACTGCATTTAGCATTTCCCAGCGAACTAATTCAGTTGAAGCAATCGCGAACAGGTAGTTGGTTTGGCTTTTGCAAAATTGCTCCCTCTAATATGGGTTATTGGAAACGAGTACTTGCGGGTATCCATCAAATAGAGCCGTTTTGGATAATGGTGGATTGTGCGACCGACCACATCAATCATGTCATTATGGAAAATATGGGCATAGATGAAGCCATTGTTGCTATTGCCGGTTCATACCTGTATCTTGTTACGGCTTCGTCTATCGGTGTGAGCCGGGTTTCCACAGTGTATGAAACAAATGTATCTATGGACGTAATATATTGAGTGCTGATTCTTGGAAAAAAATCAAAAGCATCATAGCAAGATAGACATACAGTTATTCAACCATACCGTCTCTCCACTAGAATACCCCCTTGATGCGAAAAAAATTCGACATTATTTCCATTTATCAAAAAAGCTCCAGATCGTCAAAATCTATTACTTACCAAGTTATATACACATTCTTGGTAGAGAAGTTGTAGATAAAAGAGCTAGAGAAGCATTGCTTCAGTCAGCTCAAGAAGGCGACTTAGTATTCGGGAAAATTTGAAAATCATACAAAATTATGGGGAGATAAGTGGACTAGCATTACAGACAACAAATGTCGGCAAATTCGATACACAGCTTACTATGGAGGAGCATGAATTTCCTTGGAATAATAGCCACAATAATTCTGACAAGATTATGATTAGATCATACGCAGTGGCGTCGACTGGGTTGTGCGGACCGCCCCTGAGTACAAGATTTTAGTGGTGCAGAAACACTTCTACATTAACAAATATTTCACCATTGCATACACTATATACATATAGCGAAGAGGGAGGAGGACCAACCAGACACTTCGGTCCCGGGTGCGAGTTCTCCACTCGACGCCACTGGTCATACGCATTATACCCACTCTTATTCGATGTTCAAAGATAATCCTTCCACCTGTGTGGGCATGCACACAAATTATATAAGTTTTAAGTATTCAAATACACTGCCTTGCCACAAAACGGTGTCATTTTTTTCATTATTTATTATTCATTAGTTTTGTTCTCACGTAGGAATGGAATCTCTGGAATGGAGAGGGCGTCCCATAAAATATCACATATATTTCAATTAAACCTATTCCAACCGAAAATTTCGGGAAAACTCTGAAGGAAAATGGGAAAATCCGGAAAATGCAATTCCCATATGTTCTAAAATTGTGCTCCCGTGGCCGAGTGGTTAGCGTCACAACTAACATGCCGGGTGTTCGGGTTCGATTCCCGTTCTGGTCGGGGGAGTTTTTCGTCAAAGAAATTTCCTCCGACTTGCACTGTGATCACGCGTATTCTAGAGCTTGCCACTCAGAATGCATTCAAGGCGTGTTATTTGGCATAGAAATCTCAACTAAGTACTAATAAAAATGACGCAAGTAATACTACGTTGAGACGGCGAAGTTCCTCTAGGAACGTTAGTGCCATTGAAGAAGAAGAAGAAGAAGAAGAAGAAGAAGAAGATATGTTCTAAAATTACACAGCGACAAGCTTTGCCTCTATTTGATGTTTGCGCTAAGGAAATTGATCTTTGTTCGAAAGTGGAAATGGATTTTAAGGTGGAAAAACGCACTTCTATATTTTCTTCTGTACAAATAAAAATGAATCGCCGAATGCGTTGATGAGAGCAAAACTCGACGTTGATAAGGGCAAAACTCGACTCAAGCGCCGGGTCAGAAGCGGCTCTTCCTATATACACGTGGAACGAATATCACACAAATTCCGCATTTTAACATCAAACCCACAATTTTAATTACGCAACGTGCAATAGAGCTTACCTCGTATTTTATTTGGTCGGGGGAAAACGTAGTTTCTCACACAGAAAGATACTAACAAAAAACTAAGTAGTATCGTATTTTCCTAACCCGTACAAATAAAACATAAAGAAAAAAAAACTTAAACACACTAACTATGCGATGTAACCTCCGACTATTATCTATCAGTAATGTCACCCGCGGTTCGACAAATAACTAACCGCTCCAGCCTCTTCCACGTTTGAAGTAGGAATGACGAGCATATCAGTGAATCCGCAGATCAGCGAGATACTAATTGGCAGTCTTCAAAAAACAAACGCAGCGCTGCGCTTGAGTTTGATATTCATCAGCACGCGCTCACAGAAAACTCATATTCTATCTTGGTGCGAAGAACACAAAATCCATAAGCACGACAGCGCAAAATGTACCCGGCGCAGAACTCAGATACTAAACATTTCTTCTCACTTGTGTGATGCGCGTCTCATTCTATACACACACACATACACATCAAATTCTAGCGCCCGCTTTATGTTCATTCGTTCTAAGCAAAGCATAAAAACAACAGCGCGCCCCCATTTGAACCGTATACGCTTGTGTGAAGAAAAATATCTCAACAGAGAGAGCAATCCAGTTTCAAGCGCGCAGTATAGAAATACGCTGGGTTTAGGAAGTTCAAGAATAAAAAAATAAAAAGAAAAGACTCTGCTATTTGAGGGAAATATCCAAACAGAAAAAATAGCAAAAAAAAAAATTGAAATCATGAGTCTTTCAGAGTGCTGGTATGTGGGTGTCTTGGCTAAAACAGCCACCCTGTCACATCCAGCACCAGGGCCTGAAATCTTCGAAGGTGGAAAATGAAGACCGTAGAGTCGTAGAGTCTCAGTAGCTTCGCTTCGACTAGAACTGCTTCGGCAGTCGCAAAAAGTGACTGAACTAGAAAATGAATTGACTAGCAAAGATGACTGGTGAACTAGTCCAGTCAGTGATTATTTTAACTGAGGCGACTAATGAATACAAATCTGCCTCTTCATTCAATTGACTTCAATCCACACTTCCATTTCCCCCTGACACTAATTTTATACCCGCGTACGCTACCTTATTTTACGTCCATATGAAGAGGAACGAAAACTTGATTTCTGATGCAAAAAAGTAGTTACCCCATCAATGGACGGTTTATTGTCTACCCATCGTGAACTCAAACCAACGAACTTAGACATTCATCAAGTATGTTATAAAGGTCCTCGCGTTAGTACTAGTAAATAGCGAGCAAAATAGCGCACACACACTGCACGCTATTTTATACGTGTGAGTAATTTTCGTGTACGATACAAAAAATCTAGCTCACTTGTAGCGTATGTCAAATCACGTTGAACTCAAACATCGATGCATGCATAATGATACATGGGAGAGAGAGGAACGAATTCGTTTTGGGGGAAGTCATTTCAAGATGCAATGAAGACAATTTGACTGACTGACTGTTTAGTCGTTTTGGTGGAGAAACTGCTTGAAAAAGCCAAAAGTCATTTCCGACTGAATACGGTTATAGTCAGTCAGATAGTCAGCTGACTATCCTCAGTTGACTATTACTATGCCGAGCCCTGTCCAGCACCCAATATGGCTAGTCGCTCAAATATAAAAAGAGGAGAGGCGCTCGCTCAGCCCTTCATCCAAACAAATACAGAAGGAGAAGCTCAGATTGACCCATCAGAGATTGTGATGGATCTGCACCAGGGTTTACCATAATAACATCTGTGTTTTTGGTCTCAAAAATCTTTTTATCTGTGTTTTTCCTCAGAAAATCTGTATCGAAATCTGTATTAACTTTTTTCAGTGGTTTGTCTTCTTTCAGCTCCCACAGCAATGAAGTATACTAAGATTATAATTCATGCAACAAGTCATCGGTTCAAACTTTTTATAAACGAAGTTTTATGTCTTGTGAACTTATTCACGAAACAAAACGATGCTACTAGGGATGATGGATAATGGTACTCAGTATAAACAAAAAATTCCATCCGTGCTTAAGGAAAGGATTAATAGAAAACGCCATGTAATGCGGCACTTTGAAGATGTAAAGAGCATTGTTCTGTATGTTCAAACAGAAAGATAAAAGGCGAAGGACGCCAAACTAATTATTTTTGTGTTACATACGAAAGATATCACACAAAAAAGAATTATTTTTAAAAATATATAAAATATGTTTAAAACATGAACATAAAAACATTGTTTAGTAAATACTTATCAGAAGTTTTCAAGACACCAAGGAATCTTGTTCATCCTTCATAATCTGACATCACAGCTTATTCGTGTAAAAATAATTGCGACCAGTACGACACACACGTCGAAATTTAATACGACCGCAAAGGATTAAATTTATAAATTCAATCTTGAAGCATAATCTTAGCTTTAGTATCATTGATTGGCATAATTATTATGAATTTGACGTTGATGGTATCCACGTAAAGATTTGATGTTGATGGTATCCACGTAAAAATTCGTATTCACTGTGCTCTAGTAGAGAAAATGTTATTTATTTATTGAAAAGCTAGCCGATGACGCCGATTTTTGCATTTTTCGCCTTAGATTAAACATGAGAGAGCAGTACTCAACGCTACATATGAATGATATAATGGCTCTCATTCAGACTGATTGGAATGATATGTGAATGAAATTGGTGAGTTAGGAAAAAATATTATTGAGATCAAGCCATAACTAATATTGGCTCGTTATTTTGAAAAATCTGCAAATCTGTATGAAAACCAGAAAAATCTGTAATCTGTATCGACAGATTCTTGGTTTCAAAAAGTCTGAAAAATCTGTATAATACAGATTATTCTGTAGATATGGTAACCCTGATCTGCACTTCCGAATAACGAAACGAGGGGCTTCCAAATATTGAAATCGGTACCGTGCTACATCCAGTTCATCGAATCAGCAGTGAATTTTCTTGTTTTTACTCCAGAAATATTGATGAAAAAAATATAATCAAGTCGGGTAAGACGGACACTTCACCGGAGGAAAAAGAATTTTGTTTTGAAAACAATTTGATTGACTCCTCCTTCTTTTTTTAACAGATGCCTACTGACTACGTTTGCAAGTGCAATCAGATACCATGGAGGAATCAGCGGAGCGGTTTTTAACACATAATTCAAATTTGTCATTCCGAATGCCGCAAGCAATTTTAGACATGTAAAAATGAAAAAAAAATACAAGTCCTTCTAGCTGTTTTTAGTCTAGCCTTTTTGTTCGATAATTTTAAGGCCTATTTGAAGACGTTCAAAACTTATTGAGTACATAAACTTGACTTTTCAGTAAGTGTCCATCTTTTCCACCCCAAGTGTCCATCCTTCCCGTCAAGTGTCCGTCTTTCCCGACTCAATCTTATTTTTTCTAGGATGCCGGGTACATTCATTTTGCAAAATTTGTGCCTCAAAGACAAATTTTATTATGATTATCATTATTATATTATTATTAAAACTATCAATTTGTGGCTATCAATTCGTCTGTACCACCCTTTCCCTATAAGCCGTGGCGTGACCAAGAGTCAAGATTGGAATAGCGAACTGTTCCGATTCCCCCCATTTTGTGTGGCATTGGTCGTTTTACGCGTCTGTGCTTTCATACGAAGGTCCGGTTGTACTCTTGTGCATATTTCAACAGGTGCGACTAAAGGGGATTGAGTGAAAAGCTTCGACTTTTTTAATTGAGAAAAATATACAAAAAATCGAAGGAAACCAAACTTAGGTCAATCCATCGTAAATAATTGAACAATCTCCATTGTAATGTTCGTGTTTAGTTACGCGTTATAAAATGACTCAAATCACGATAACGTCAGACACCCAACCGGAAACAATTTCCATATTATCAAATAACTCCATTTGATCATTTGCACACAACAAGAATGACTTGCTCCGAATGTCCATTCGAGTATAATCAAACGGACTGTGGCGCTCACTCTTACACCAATCTGATGGGGTAACATTAAACGTTGGGCCATCTCGTGAGGCGGGTCGGTCCACTTCAAAACCAAAAGCGATCTTGTGCAGTGGCCACGTTCTGCTGCAATGCTACCATGGTCCGAAGCGACCACATTCATTCGTTATGCGTCCAAGTTCTCCATCCATGTCGCTGCAGATGCCACCATTGACCGGTATCAGCCCCAGCACCAGCAGCAGCAGCTTCTTTATGGATCTTGTGTTTTTCTTAATGCATCCCATGCCCGGGGTGGGGTGGGTTCTTTTGTAGTGGCATCGTCCACTGCGTGACACTGGTCGTTCCCGCTTAGGCGGTCTCAAACAACGTTATAGCCCAAACGCACTCTTGAAGAACCGTTGGCCTCAACGACGGCAACTCCCACCACCGGCAGCCACCCAAAATGCAATCAACTGCGTTGCCTGGATATTTCTTTGCACGGAACTCCTTGTGGATCCGATCCCCCCTACCAGCGAGGTGGAGTGGGCAACCGGGCACACACAAACTGATATTGTTGTTTCTGTGGGAAACTAGCAGTTTCTTCTTCGAGCGTTGAATAATAGCATCAGAGGAAACATTCTCATCCTGATGGCCGGGAGACCAACCCCTTCCTAGAAGAGCCTCGTTCGGATGAAAGACGAAAAGCAAGGGCTCGCACATACGGCAAATTCCAACTCTACACACAGAGAGAGAGGAACCCCCAGAAGATGCATGCATGCATAAAACGTTCCATGCACACACTTGACTACGCATTTGACCATCTCCGGCAACAGCAGAGCAAACTGCAGCAACGGCAGCATCCTCCGGTGGGAGGGGTAGGCATCTTCATCGGGAACGTTCTTGTTTCTTCCTTGGACTTTGGTCAGTCTTTCACTCATGTGTGTGTATGCGTATATATGCGTTAAGCTTTTTTAGACGACCTAGGCTCATTCTCACCCTACCGAATTCCACCCACTTCTCAGTCGCTGACGGAGATTGCACCGAAGGAAGCGCATATCCTTCCATCTGCGTACTGCACTCGCCTGCGTAGATTAGTAGCGCATCCGAACGAAGAGGTGTTTGACACAAGGAGGCCCCCATTAGATAAAGAACCAAACTGTAGAAATTCATCAGGGCAAGCCTTGCTTCCTGACACAACTTTGTAACTCCCCCATACCCACACTGCCCACTGAGCCAGGTTTTCTTTTCCGCTTGTACATAGCCACACTAAGAATCGCCGAAGATGCACTATCACCATCCCCCACTCACTCATCATCCGAGTAGAGGGTGAGGCGGTTTCTTCCGGTTGCATATAAATGAATACATACATTTGAGCGCCACAAGTCCGATACTAGCAGGAACCGAAAACAACAACCACAAGAGGAAGCATCAGAGCCTCTGTGAAAAACCCGCCCGAACACAAAGTCGCCCAGTTGGAGAAATTTATAATAATGTTGTTTGGAATAAATATGCACACATTTCGCCCCGGTGCGCCGACTGCAACTGAATGATTGCAATTAGTGGTCTACGGCAGCCACAGACTCCGGTGAGCGCCGGTTTCTGCTTTCGATTCGAACGGGTGTGGACAGGGTGGATGTCTTTTCGAAAATGTTTTTTTTTACGTAGGGCTATGTCTTTGATTTTTATAAACGGGAGGAGGCATTCTACGAAAGTGAATATGAGGAATGTAACCGAATTTCAAATGAATATTACGCAAAATCGTAATTGCCCTATAAGTTACAGCGATGGAAATAAAAAATGAATAGCATTACGCAAAATACATTTTCATTATTTTTTTGGAAAATTCGACTCGATCATATACAGTTTAAAAAAAATATTTTTTTTACATATTAAATAAGAACTTTTCCAAGCAAAAATGTTAAAAATGTTCAACGTTAAAGTGAAATTTAAGTGGATTTTATATGTACAATGGGGTAAAAATCGTGATTTTTAAAGATTTTGCGTGAATTTTCACCAGGATTTATATAAATCGATATTGCAGCGAAATTAAGAAAGATAGAAGTTGGGTGTCAAAGAACAAATTGTAGAACGGTTAGAAAGCTTTAATTTAATGTATAGAAACAATCAAGTTTGAAATGATTTTTTAGGATAAAATTATTAATAACACATTAAAAGTTACCAACTTTTTAATTTTCGCTTCCGAAATGTTACTGAAAACCACTAATTTAGATGTTCCAGTACTATATCTTGTACTAAATTTTATCATCTTTCAAATGAAAGTAATATCATTTTCTTCCGTAGCGTACTTTTTGATCTAGAGCCAGTTTGAGGGAACAGAGTCCGAAACAGAAGAAAAAGAACTCTCTCATTGTTGAAATTCGAACATATACGAAGAAAGATTTTTTCATCAAATATGATCGTCTATCACCTCATGAGAAATTCTAAATAAATTTATTTTTTTTCATGTGAGAAATGTGTTTTCTGTCTTTAAGGGGATGAATCAAAAATTAAATTCTTCTTTTATATTCAAAACTCGAAACATATATGCATCAAAAACGAATAAAAAAAAGTTTTTTTAATCGATTATATACAGGATTCGATTATATACAGTGAAAAGAAATCCGAGACTGCATATAATCGAATCCGCTCTGTACTCCAATTCATTTTTGTTTCAAATATCAGTGATTTAGCTTAGGAAATAAAAAAAATAAACAGTATAAAAAAAAAAACATTGTAAATGAAGCGATGCTCGTGGGTGATATATCTCAACATTTAATATGTCCTCAATGTTTCTCCATTACTGCCATGAGTTGTTTTTTTTTGTTGAGGAATCGCATCCCACGCTGTTTGTTGCATTCCCGGCCAAAAATCATTGTGTTTTCTCCGCGAATCCAAAAGAACTTCTTCATCTAGTATTATCCATAGTTGAGGTCTGGAGACTTGAGTGGAAAATATATCTTTTCATGTTCATTTTTCTGAGTGACGGCTTTAAGTTTTTCTCCCAGACTATGACAAGATTGCCCATCCCATTCCTGGAAAACAGTCCCACACAAGCAGTGAAGCTCCTTCGTATTCAACTGTTGCAGGATAGCAGACGCTCAGACTTCAGGCAACCAGTTTGCTGACGTTTCTTTGTGTTTTTGGCCAAAATTTTATTCTCATCGGTCCAAACAATCTTCTTCCAAAAGTCAGAAGGGCGACATCCAGGCGCTTTGTGATATTGGTTTTCTATAGTACTGACTTTTGACGTAGAACTATGTCTTTCATTAAGGGTGCCAAATTAGAAAACAGATAACTTTTTTTTTTTAAATGCATCACATTCACTACACAAGCCCGAAGAATAAGAAGCCCGCTGTATCAAAGTATGGAATACAATAAAATAAAATACACGTAAAATAATTTGCTCACTTCTCGTTTGGTGGTCATCGGAGCAACATCGTTGCCGGTGAATGTCGAGTGGGAATGGATTGTCTTTCAAGGACAAGTGAAGGAGGAGTATGGAGAAATGTTTCTTCCCACAAGGGCCATACTCAGGGCTAGAGGGGAATGAACTGAAAAAGTTCACTATGGAATGGATTGGGATGGAATGAAACCACAGTTGCGAGTGGGCTAGCCAGCACAATAAACCGAGCGGACGTCATTTATTCGTAATGCTGGTTTCACCTACATATACATATACATATACAGGAATGGATTAAATGGAGGATATTGCAATTTCTTTCCCATTCACTGACATATACGTGATACACGAATCAAATGCAGAGTTAATAGGTTGAGCCCCGCGTCGGTCCCTAGGGGCCGAGGTTGAGCTTTCTGGGAGGAAAGCGCTGATTGACTGACATCTACAAAATATGAAAATAAAAATATATATTACTATTGATGTAGTAAAAATAACTAACTAACTAAAAAGTTATTTCAAAAAATTTCGATGCATTCTAAAATAGTATCGGATACAAACAATCGGATTGAATAATATAATCCCGTAGTTTTACGTCGAAAATGCGGTCGTGTCCTAGGAACAACCCCTTAGATTTTTTTTTTTCTTTTTGAAGAAGCTTTGCGGATCACGATGTCGGTTGTTCACAGTCGAAGTTATGTTGAGGCCCAACTGTTCCTGGATCACCCGACAACATTCATCGGGATCCGATCGGCATACCAAATTTTTATCTGCGATTTCACGGAAGCTTTCACTTCGCAAACTATCTTTCTACTATTACAACCCTTACAACCTGTTTCAAGTACTAGTGTAGTTCATGCAGCAAACGGTATTTCCAGGGCCACCGTTTGGAGTTTTTTTTTCTCTGTTCGAACCTTAATTGAAATATGTCTAAATAAGTTCTATACTTTACCACAACTTGATGTCGAAAGTTCACAGAACCAATGAACAGACATTAACAATCGCGAACATTCGCTTGACTGTTCTATCCTGTAGGCCCGATGGCAGAGACTACTTCAGTTTCTCAGCCATTTCCTAGTTTTGAACCACCAGGGTGCGCCGATAGTTGGAGCAAGGTATCTTGAATTTGGTGTTGTTTTCATTCTCCATCTTTCCGGCGTGCCTCGATCAAGATATCTTTAACTTCTTTAATTTCCTGTGGCATCTCAATGTGCAACTAATAGCTAGAAAGGCGAAAATTGTTCTCCACGAATCGAACGTGTGGGCTGTTGACGTTTCGAATAGCCTGAAAAAAAGGCATTATTGTGTTAATTTTGCGGATTTCTGAACAGTTACTCAAACTCAAATTTATAGCAATTGGCCCTAACAATCAAAGTCCTACGTCAAGCTTCCGTCCGTGCCTCCAGGCGCTTGTACTTTTTGCTGTCAAAAACTTGCTGTTAGGAAAATTATGTTAAGAGGGAAGAATTCGAATTTTCTCTTCGTTGACACCCATTGTTAACGCCCTGTAACTCATAATTGAATGAAGCGAACAAAAGCAATTTTTTTTAGTGTGAATTGTCACCTTTACCGTTTTGTCTCATATTCCGAACAGTCTCAAACTCCGAACACTTCATTTTTAAATGAAAATTTACTAAGCTTTTATGTTATGAATAATTGAATAATCAGAAAACAGACATTCTTTCAGGTATAGGCTTTATTTTGACATTATTTACAGGTATTACTTACAGATACAGCCTATAATTTATGATATTAGACATTTGCAAAATAGTGACAGTCAAAACCAATGATACAATGTTTGCGTTAGCAAATTCTGTGAAAAACAAGCAACTATTTTGTTTGTTGTTTTCATGTTAAGTGCTAGAAATGCTAACAATCTACTGTAAATGGTTGAAAAAAATGATATTTTATGCAGAAATCTTCATTAAAATTAGTGTTCGGAATAGGAATCAAGTTTCTACGCATGATTCAAATTGCGAACACTTCATTTTTAGATGTGAGTTTATTAAACTTTAATAGTGTAAAATAATAATAATCAAAACTCTGACATTCATTGGGTTATATACTTCATTTTAACATTATTTACAGGTATCGATACCTATATAGCGCCCTTGGTCCTGATATATGTAAACTACAAATAAACAAATACAATCAATAATTACGAAAGCAAAATCCATTTTTTGCGAGCATAACATTTTTTCCCAAAATGTTGGATTTATACAGTTTGCATTCCAAAGCGGCCAATAGACGTTTAGTATTATTGCGCAGTATTTTGGTTTGTGCGGTGTGGTTGTTCGTCTAGGGGCTTCAATATTGCCCCTAGACGAGCAATTGTATTGCGCAGACCGGGGTATTGCGCGGTAGTATTCATAGTCTATGGCCGCTTAACGGTAACTAGAAGCATGCACATAAGTGTATCAAACAATAGACTCGATATGACTTACAGATGTTACTCTCATTAAAAGCATCAAACCTCAATAGTTTCTGGCGAGTCCGACCCGTCATTGTTCGTTTGTGCAGGAAAGTTTTTGACGAGCGGGACTCGTCATTTCCGTTCAAACGTTGAGGATGATGTGGGTGTATGTTATGTTCTCTGTTTTCATTTGTTGATCGCGTGATTGTTGTCATATGGATTTGTTTCATTTGTATTGTGGGTTGCATTTTGTCACGCTGTTATGATTTTGTTAATGAGTCGACTTGACATGTAGATTTGTTTATTTATTACGTGGTGGGCCTGCTCTGGTGTGTGGGTGTGTATATTTTATTGATCGTACGTTCTGTCATGCTGTACATGCAGATACCCGGTGAATGCCCTCTGGTTGTATGGGTGTGCAGTGCAAGGGTGTCAGTTTTGATTGCTTTAGTGGTCGTCATGAGACCAAATTAATTTTTCTCTGTCTCCTTGGCATATGACAACAATCACGCCTACGGTTTGTCCGTGTCCTATGATTGATCAAGACAGTTGTGTGTGTTTGTGTGTATGTTCCGGGGATGGAAGTGGAGTGGTGAACCCAGGGGTGTTTAAATAAGAAAAGAAGGGGAAGAGTCTCGTGCTCCGTTTGGTGGATACTGTAGCTCGCCGGCGCGTGGCCAGGGTACAGGAAGTTTTGAGTAGTTTTCGTGCTTGCTTAACAGAACGGAGACTCTTTAGATCTTTAATTCTTTGATACTTTGGTTCCTTTATTCTTGGTTCCGTTAATGCTCCAGTTCTTTAAGTCTGCAGTTCTTTAATTGTTGAATTCTTTAATGTTCATCAACTATTGCGTTCTTTATTTTTTTCATTCTTTAATTCTTCCATTCCTGCCAGCCTGCCGTGATTGAAGGTCGATAAAGGGTCTGCTCAATGATCAACGAGGTGTATTGCCGGTCCGATTAGTTCCAGAGGAGTTCTCTTGGTGACCTTCTTAGGTTTCCCAAATATAGGTTTTCAACGTCGCATTTGAAGTTTGATAAGGTGTGTGCGATGAATGGCGATGTAAGTTTCTCATCTTATTGGTTTTTCAGGAGTTTTCTTGGTTACCTTATCAGGTTTCCTGAAAAAAAACTCCCCCGCCGCGATTGGAATTCTATAAAGCGTACAATAGTTCTCTCGGCGACCTTATCAGGTTTTCCAAATATAACTCTTCGCCTTAACAATTGGATTTAGATCTAAAGAACTTGCGATAGAAATAGAATACATACAATTAGTTTTATAGGTTTTCCTCCTCAGATTACCTTGTCGATAGTTCGCGTTTACACAATCACATCACTTACCACAGTGAATCCTGATTTTTACTTCTCCCTACTAACAACTATCCTTTCCATGATAAACGCTAGGGAACCACGCTATAGAGGCGACCCTTCTGGTCTTCGGGCGGCGAATATCATACTAACATTCCTTCCCTTCCCCTGGTGACTGTAAGGACGTGGCCGGCGTCGTTATTGACCATTCAAAGCTCGAATCACCGAGAATTGCACAACGAGAATGATTTGCTAGTCCCAAGCGTCATTCTGTGTGTTCTTTGTGCAATTTGGTTGGTTCAGGTCAATCACGGAGAGCAACTACGAATTGTACAGTCTACCCAAGCTCAAGCTCATAACATTTTTTCCCAAAATGACTAGTTAATTGACTTTAATTTTATATATCGATCATATGAATTGGTCCAGTAGTTTAAAAATTATGATATTTAAAAAAATGCATTTTTCGGTTCGGAATTTGAGACAAAAGTGTTCGGAATATAAGTCAGTGACAAAAGTAGTGTTCGGAGTTTGAGACAAAAGTGATTAAACATATTTCTAGTTTTTCACGACGAATATGTATTTGTAAATCTATTCTATTGTAGTCAAATGAAAAAGAAGGCTCTATTATATCCAAAAATCAAAATAATTTCGCGAAAGAGTACCATTTTGAGTAATTAGAAAATGTTTAATGACCATCAAAGCTTAAGTGTTCGGAATTTGAGACAAACGGTACAACGAGCCTAAACTAGAAATTTTATGATCGATATCACGCGAGATATTGATCATTAAAGCCAGCTATCGAGAAACTAATGGATTACTTTTTCCCCAACCTAATATTTTTCCAAAAAAGTCCAACTCATTGGCTTCAGGTTGATATCATCTGAATCGGTCTAGTTGTATGGAAGTTATGAATTCTTGAAAAAAATTTTTTTTGGAAAAAAGGGGAAAAAGTTGATTTTTCGAATAACTACAGAAAATGGGCACCTTAATGAAAAAACACGTGTCTTATATTTAGCGATGAGAAACAACACTACCACTTTTCACGAAAATCTGGGAACCACTATATCGGTTTGGCATGGAATGTCTGTATAATTAGAATTTGATAGCATTCAATTCATTCATTCAGATGGATGGACATTAAACCTTTTAAATTTACATTGTGCAAATCTATCTATAAATGCTGATTTCTGATGAATATTTTTATTTCTATTTTCAGGTGAGTCTACGAAGTCAAAGTTTTTCAATCTATGGTAATTATTTGACATTTCATATTGTTTCATTTTTAGATTACGCAATAAATACTTATAATCCGCCTCAGATTCGATTGTGCTAACAACGGGAATTAATTCAGATTATTATTGTTTCTAAAAAAAGACGAACCAGGAGACGGGAATTCTCTTTAATGGAGCAATAAAAAAAATCTTTTCTAAAAATAAAAAGAGTGCTCATATATTTTCTTATCGTTAATGGTTATAGTATTGATCTTCAATTCATCAATTTTGTATAGCCAGCTTGAAAGAAATGTGGTCGAGACCGTAGGCTCGCATTGCAGCCAGAAAACAAACTTTAAGGTCTAGCAAAATTTAATCAGCACTTTTCATTGTTTCTTTTTCAACTTTTTCATGTTTTCAACAACTTTTTCAGGTTTTCTTTGAAAAATTACTATTAATGATCTACACGTTTGTATGTATATACACTGCCTTTCACAACTATAGAACCACTCCATTTTTATGAGTTTCCAAAGGTATGTGAGAAGTCGATTGAATTGAAGTATATAGTGTAGAATACAATTAACTACAGGGGTTTCAGATTAAACGCTCACGCAACAAATTTTAATAACTTCTACAGAAGTAAACCGATTTTATTTTTAAAAAACCAAAATAAAGCTCATTTTAGGACATTTTCGATGTGACCACCCCTTTTTTCGATAACGTGTTTTAAACGGTAAACAAAATTCTTCGTGCACAACTCATTACGACATTACGACTTCGATTCTGTTGAAAATCCGAGTTATTTCTTCTTTAAGTTTCTCCAAATGTTGTGGCTTATTACCATAGTATCCCCAGAGGAAGTAATCGACGACGAGAAATGTTGAAATTCTTATCATAAGGGGACAAAGTTTCATCAAGGCTTCGGTTGCTCAAGTAATACGATTTCACTAAAAATACACGTTCTTGTTAACTGTACATATTGACAATAAAAACCATCCGATTAGACTGATCGAGTAGCCGAATATTATCGTCCCGAAGCGGGGAATGCTGTGTTACCATCGACGGAGCGAATTTTTTTTTATAAGGAACTATTGTTTTTTTGCGTGAGCGTTTAATCTGAAGGACCCTGTATCTTCATTTATAGGACTGGCCATTTGAGAATTATTGTTATTTTCAGGCGCGAAACATTCAAAAAACTAAATTTCAGTGTTTCATAAATATATAACCATAAGGGAAAACTCTCACTTCTTCACAGAATTAACGTCTATTTCACATGAATTACAATAAGGTTCTAACTCGTAGGTCATAAAGGGTGTGTCACATCAAATTGCATCACGGAAAAAACGCTGTAGAAATTTAATTTTTAGGAATTATATCTTCAGCTTTCGCTTATAATCAGATAAGAGTGTATAGATTACGTTAGCCATGCTTCACTGTCAATTTTTCGTAAATTTGGAAAAATGTCGTCGAACGAAAAAGAGCGTCGTGAATTAATCCTGTGCACTCATTTCGAGAATCCGGAGTTGTCACATCGGGACATCGGTAAGATGCTGGGAATCGTCCAATCGACGGTCAGCAGAGTACTAAAACGATACTTCGAGAACCTAACCATCGACCGGAAGGTGAAGAACGGCAAAAATGGATGCTCAGTCAGTGAAAAAGATCACAAGCGCGTAGTTAAGCAGTTTAGACGTGATCCGAGAAGTTCGGTCCGGGATGTCGCCAATAAGCTGAATTTGTCAAGTTCATTCGTCCAACGGACCAAGCAGCGGGAGGGCCTCCGTACATACAAGGTTCAGAAGGCTCCTAACCGCGACGAAGGCAAAACATGGTGGGGAAGACGCGAGCCCGGAAGCTGTACACCGAAATGATGACGAAGCCGCATTGCCTGGTAATGGACGACGAAACCTACGTCAAAGCGGACTTTCGTCAGCTGCCGGGCCTGTTGTTCTTCTCCGCAGAGGACAAATTCAGCGTTCCGGAGGAGATTCGCAAGCAGAAACTATCCAAGTTTGCCAAAAAGTACATGGTGTGGCAAGCGATCTGCTCTTGCGGAAAGCGGAGCGCCCCCTTCGTGATGACCGGCACGGTAAACGGGCAGGTTTACCTTAAGGAGTGCCTACAGAAGCGCTTACTACCACTATTGAAGCAGCACGAGGGCCCGACATCTTCTGGCCGGATCTCGCTTCGTGCCACTATTCAAAGGACGTGTTGGAGTGGTACGAAGCCAACGGGGTCACCTTCGTGCCAAAGGAAATGAACCCGCCCAACGCGCCGGAGCTTCGCCCAATAGAGAAATATTGGGCGATTATGAAGCAGGCCCTCCGGAAGAACCCAAAAGTTGTCAAATCGGAGGCGGACTTCAAGAGAAAATGGATTTCTGTTCAAAAAAACTACAACCTGACGTTGTACAGAACCTTATGGACGGGGTAAAGAGGAAGGTGCGAGCATACGGGCTTGGGCTCGAAGTATGAATAAAAAAAAATGCCAAAAGTTGTTTAATAGTTTTTATTTTACTGTCTAAAATTTTCAAAAGGATCGGTCTACTGGGCGAATTTCTACAACGTTTTTTCCGTGATGCAATTTGATGTGACACACCCTTTATTCAGTTCTCTATCAGTTTAAATCACCCATACTGCTTGTAAGTTGCATCTACTAGTCGTATGATCACTCGTCATAAATTCTTGATAAGGTTTTGATCTGGCCAGTCCAGAATTTGAAGCTCCAATTCACTAAACCATGCCATGGTTCTCCGGATTTTATGAATTGATGTCAAATTGACACAAAAACAGCAGTAAATGATTCTGAAGTACTTCAGTGCACTTCTGACTGTGCATTCGTGTCGATGAAAAGCTATCTGAACCAGACTTATGAAACACTGGAATTCAATTTTTTGGAATGTTTCGTTCCTGAACACAACAATAAAGTTCAAATGGCCAGTTAGTTATTGTGTTCTAGACTATATACTTCAATTCAACCGACTTCTTACATTTCTCTGGGAACTTAGAAAAAGCCAGAGTTCTATAGTTATGAAACGCAGTGTATTATGTATGTTTTTTTGTGTGTATATTATCGCAAATGACATGTTTTACAAACTTTTTTATATTAAGAAACATGTC